>NC_056527.1:93784751-93813379 GCF_019175285.1 Sceloporus undulatus
CCAAATGCATCTGAGGAAATAGACTAAAGTCTAGGAAAGCTCGTGCTGCAAGATCTCCCTAGATACTGATTTCTGCAGACGAACAGGGCTAAATCCAAAGATATAACCCTGTTAGCCTGCAGAATCAGTATGTAGAGAGATCTTGTAGTCTCTCTTTTGAGACTCACGGAAAGAAAGCATTAAGACAGCACACCACTCGACACAAGGAAAATCCACCCACCAAATGCCTGCCTAAATAAAATGTTTAAAAATGTCTTCAGCTGTGAAAATGTGTTAAAAAGTCGTTTCTTCCCTCCCCCCCCCCCCCCGGCTTCCAATTCATCAGAAAGTGGCAAAAATCATCCCAAAATTCCCATCCTTTCTGGGGGAGGGGAGAAGGCAAAGAGGAGATCTGGGCCCCGTCCCAGCTTTAGGCGACCCATAAAAGGCAGAAGAGAGGACCCGAGTGGCTGCTCTTCTTCCTCTCGTTACAAGAAATTAATCACCGAACGATAACGTTTTTTATGGAGTTTGCTTAAAAGCGCTTCTTGCTGACCCTTCAAGGGAGAAAATAATGATAATAACAACAACAACAACAACAACAACAACAATAATAATAATAATAATAATAATAATAATAAACCAGCCAGTCCTCCGAATAGATTCTTCGCCTTTGTGTCTGGGAGCGGAGTGCTTAAGAGCCATTTAATTCAATCAGCATTCTAATGAGTTGTGAAATAAAGTTAGAAAGGCAATTTGCCTTTTTTTTGGTGGAAAGCGGGGGGGGGGAGGGAGGCCCACGTGAAATTGAAATGCGATCTGCCCTATCCATCTCGCCATGCTTTTGGGGCTGGGGGATCGAGTTAGTACCGCGATCCCTCTTCTGTTTCCCCCTTCTTATTTTTCACATCTTTATGGCTCTCATTGTGCTTCCTTTTCTCATCAGAAGCGATTGCGACTTTTTGTTTTTCGCCTGCCGTTGGAGCTGGGAGGCTTTGAATCGGTGCAAAACGTACTTTAAATGGAAATTTGATTGCATCCCGTTTTGGTACTGATTTAATTCTTTGTCTGGCTCAAGGCTATGGAATTCTGGGAGTTGGAGTTTGTTGTGGACCCAGAGCGGAGAGACAAAGAATTAAATCAGTGCCAAAACGGGTTATTGCTCCAGTGTGGATGCAGGCAAAGAGGACCAAGGAAGCTAGCCAACCAAAGAACCAACGTAGGCCACTGGATCAGTCCTGGGAGAGCTCACTTTGCAAAAGCAGAGCTCAAAGAGCCCTGTGATTTAAAACCCACATGTCGGGGACCCGCAAAAAGGATGCTTTCGTTCCTTTGCGCCGGTTGGTTTTGTCGCCTTTCCTTTTGCCTCCCTAGCAAATGTTCCTCAGAGCCAAACTGGCTGAGCTGGAGAGAAACTCCTAAGAAGAAGAAGAAGAGGGAAACCCAAACAAAACAGCATTCCCCCTGTGAACTTTTGGCCTGCTTCCACCCTCCGCTTGCTCTCTCCGTGGGCTGAGCGGCCAGTAAATATCCTGACAAGTAACAAATGACCGTGGGCGTCGGGTTGGAAGTTACTCTTGTCCTGGGCCAGCTAACAAGTAAATAAATGTTGCTGGCCTGCTTCTCCCTTCTGTTTAGGGCCAGCCTGGTGGGCTCTGGTCGCCTTTTGACAAGAGGCATACAGGAGCGGGAAGGGAAGGGAGGAGAGGAGGTAGTCTTCCATTTCGAGAGGACTGAACCCCAAACTGGAGTCTTGAGATTTGGAAGATGCTAGCCCTTGGAGGACTGAACCCCAAAGAAGGACAAGAGAGAGAGGCAGGACTGAAAACAAATACGGTCCCCCAGCAGGAATTTAAAGAGGTCTTCTGGCACCAAAAGAGGGAGTGGACCAAAATCCAAAGACAAAACACATAGAATCTTAGACTAAATGCACCTGAGGAAGTGAACTTAAGTCTACCAAAGCTCATGTGGCCAACTTCTTTCTTTCAGTTAGTCTCAAAGATGCTACAGGATCGGCTTAACATACTCATTTTATGGACTCTAATAGGGCTATATCTTTGAATTCGACCATTCAGAATCATAGAAGCACAGAGTTGGAAGAGACTACAAGGGTCATAAAGTCAGCCTTCTGCCATGCAGAAAGACACAATCAAATACACTTCCTTCTCTCTCTCTCTCTCTCTCTCTCTCTCTCTCTCTCTCTCTCTCTCTTGAGATTTGGAAGAGACTCAACCCAACCCAATCCACCGATTTGCTATCCGATATGGAGTCTGCCCAGGATGCTAAACCAAGAAGAAGAAGGAAGGAGGCTGAACAGGCAGAGAACTGCTGCTGGCAGTTTATACCTGAGATGTAAATGATTTGGAGTCCGGGGAGGGGGGTGGGGGTTGTGGGGGGTGGGGGGGGGGGAGAGGGGGTGATGGACAGAAGGAACAAAGGGGGGGAAGAAGAAGAAGGGGGGAGGGAAGACGAATTAAGAAAGGGGAAAAGAAGAAAGGAAAAGTTAGGTCGTTCCGTTTGGGACCTGTATTTATTACTGGCTTTGAATAAGGGACTGGGTTTCTTTTGATTCCTTCTATTATTATGGTTATTCTATGGGGTTTGCTTGGCAATTTTCATCAAAGGGAGGTTACATAGCTGTAAAAAATATTCTGAATATTTGCGTAGGAGGCAGGGCCTTTGAGATCCCCTGGGATTGTGGCAGTTGGACACGCATGTCGGAAAACACGGGTTTCCCCGTTTCCATATGTTATTTTTGCTTAGGTCCACAGCTAAGTCGATTTACATGGATGCCTTTAAAAACCCTAGCCCAGGAACCATGGGGGACCCCCTTTTGATGAAATGATGGGTCAGTCTCCTCTCAGACCTTTTAGTACCTTTAGGTACCCTTGACCTTAATGGTTAGGATCTAAAAATGGATTAAATTGGTTAGGAAGAGGTTTAGCAGGCTTAGTTTAGGGCTGGCTCAAGTCCAGAAGACTTTCCGTATTCTTCAACTCTCTCTACTATGAGGTTCCTGGGTTTAAAGGGTGGAGAGAATAATGGACTTTTTTAAAATGTCCTAAATAAAAAGCTCTTCTAAAGAAGAATCCAGGTTAGAGAAGGCTTCCTCATTTTCTTCCTTTCCGACGTTGGCTTGTTTAACGCAGGATGAATTTGCCTTGTTAAGAAGAGACATCAAAGTGTAGTCTAATAAGGACTAATAAATAACAAGGACTAATAAATAACTCTCCCAGCTTAGAGCCCCAATGAACAACAAGGAGAACAACCTGATGGTATTCATCAAGTCCAATCAATGCTTCTGACTTTGAGGAGGAAAGAGAGGCTGGACAGGGAGATGTGGCAGTCTTCAGAAATATTTGTCAAAGTCTTGTTAGGGAAGGCTGAGGTTTACTAAGAAAAGGCACCAGGATCTAGAGGGGAAAAGTACAACCCCAAAAACACAGCCCTGTTTAATACATGGATGGGAGACCACCAAGCAGAGAATAGCTGGAAAGAGAAACTGTAATATGAAAACGAAAATGCTTCAAATATGCACCCCATCGCTTAAGTAACCAATATGGGAGGGATTTTCTCATTGAAACTTTGGCTATGTTTCCCCTGCTCCAAAGCAGGCACATCTCTCCATGTCCTGGCAAGCATCAGGTCCTCTCAATTCAACTCTCATAGCGCCTTGACTACTTCATACTGGTGATATTTCATAAGCATCTATATTTTGGTTTATTTTGAGGTGCTATCTCTCTGTGGCCTTCAGTTCTCTCTGAACTTGGCACCTTTCTATTTGACTACAATCCTCATCTTCAGAGGTGTAGCTACAGTAAAGGCAAAATGAGGCCTCCCAAATAGAAATTCTGCTCGCCATAAACGAAATGTTCCTCCAGTGCCCAAACTTCTAGCAGTGCAGAAACTTCACTCACTGACAATATCATTCTTTTATCATAAGACTTCAATCAGGCCACTCCAAAAGGCAGAAAAGGCCCTGCATTTTAAAGGCAGTATTTAAATACAGCTAGAGTATACCCACTTAATCAACATAATGTATATATAAGTAATGTTGAGCTGTAGTTTGACCTAGAAATTTAGGTCTGCCATCTAAATGTCTCTATTGGTGAATTTTTCTACAAACCTTATTTTATTTTTTGATGATTACATACATTTACAGATACACACAAAACATTTATACATGTATAAATACATGTATTTTTTTTTTTAGTTAATGGCTTTTTAGAAGGAAAGGCACCCGATCCTGTTTGATCTTGGAAGCTAAGCAAGGTCAGCCCTGTTTAGTATAGGGATGGGAGGCCCGCAACGAAATCCAGGTGCTGTAGGCTATATTTCAGACGAAGGAACTGGCAAAACCCATTCTGAGTATTCCTTGCCTAAAAACACCCTATGAAATTCATGGGGTCACCATAAGTTGACAGGCGACTTGAAGGCACACACACTGGAGAAATGGCTTCCTGCCAGATTGTCTTTTTTTGCATTCCTCTTTGGAACTCATTGGCCGCTCACCATCTGCTCTTCAATGGAGATGACTTACAGGAGGATGCATTGCACACACTCCCCGCCCAGCCCCTTTGCCTTGCAAAAGATTTTCTCTCACCAGAAGATTGGTGTCTCTCTGCGTATATGACTGCCTATGAATGTGCCAGAATGAACAAGAGAGATCTAATTGCTTCTCAAGGGAAGGTTTAAAGCCCTCTAGTAAGGCTATAGTTCTATAAGGGCATAGGACTCTTGTAGAGCAGAATGATATTGATGTGCCCATTCTGCACCCATTTGATGATATATTAAAATATTTTTACCCCTCCCTCTATGGTGGGATTGCTGGGAGACACACAACAATTTAAAACACTCCCAGATGAAAACAAATAAATAGCTTAAACAGGTTTGAAGAATATTAAACATGGCAACAAGTTAAAACAGCTTCAAAAGTTACACCAATAAAAACCAAGTCGTTGTTGTAGTTGTGTGCCTTCAAGTTGTTTCCCACTTATGGCAACCCTAAAGTAAACCTATCACTGGGGTATTCTTGGGAATATTCATTCAGAGGAGGTTTATCATTGCCTTCCTCTGAGGCAGAGAGCATGGCAAACTAGGTACATGTATTTTTAAAGCAGTTAAGCAAAGTCTCAAATGTTTTAATAAAAAATAGTGTCTTGACTTGATACCAGAAAATTGGCAGCAATTGGCAGCAATCAAACCTCTAGTTGTAACAGTGAAGAAGGCCATCACTCATACTTCCACACCATATTGCCTCCAATGCTGGGACACAGAGGAGGGTTCCTCCTGTAGATATCAAATCTTGGGCAGATATACATGTATATAGGGAGAGGTGCTCCTTCCATTATCAAGGATCCAAGCCTTTTAGAGCTTTCAGTGTCACCAGCAGCAGCTTGCATTCAGACCTGTAGCAAACTTCATCACCACGATTGTCAAGAACATTCCAGGAAGTAAACTACTTTGATCATTCTATATAGAAGGCAGAATTTGGATTTTTAAAAACTGAGCTACAACTCACAGAATCCCACAGCCTTAATGGGCATGTGTCATATTGGAGGGGGGATTCTGTGAGTTGTGATCCAAAAATAACTTTATTTAGCTCTAATTGCATATAGGATCTAGTTACTATACAATTCCATTCTTCTGGGGTGGGGGGCATAATCCCACTCCCCCCCCCCATTGCTCAAATCTCAATTTCAATAGACACTTTTCAAAAGAGATGTTATATGATTAAGGCAATCATATAAAGTATCAATGTGCCATTTTTACCATATTTTTAATCCTTGGCCTTCAAAGCCAGTAAAATAACTGTATGTATATTTGAGTATTAAGAGAGTAATCAATGTGAGGATTGGCAAGACAACTTTATTTAGGAGGTTTTGCTTCCAAGCCAGTAAAAAAGCCAAGAGGCTATGATTGCAAATGGCAAGGAGGTGAAGAGTGTAATCCTATACATAGCTGCTCAAAGGTTCAATGAATTCAATGTGGCTTCCTCCCAGATAAATGACTATAGGATTTTAGTTTTAATGCTAAAACTAGGGGCAATGTTAGAAAAAGCTTGCTAGTTTGTGTAGCTTCCTCCATGCAACCAGCTGCAGAGGAAAGGTATTTCTCCCCACCTCCCCATGCCCTATTGACTTTTTGCCATCATAAAGGGCAATTTGAGTCACAGTATGATGGATTTTATTAGCCTTCTCCAACGTGGTGCCTTTCTGGTATTTTAGATCAGTGCTACTCAAACTGATAGTCCACAGATTGATGCTGGTCCACAAGCCATTGGCTGCCAGTCCCTGGTGAGTTTCCAGGGCAGAAAGAAACAATTATAGCCAATGGACACAAATACAATGCTAATCCCTGGTACATTGAGTGTGCGTGTGAATAATTTCTGGTCCGTCACATCAGGTAGGTTGACAACATGTTCTAAATTACAAGTCCAGTTTTGTCTGATCATTAGCCATTTCATCTGGGACTGTAGTTCACAAAAAGCTTGGAGGCATACTCCAAACAGGTCCAGCCAAGTACAGTATTTTGCTCTCCTTTCCCAAGTACATAAATAAACTGGCCTGGTGGTTTAATCTTGGGAACAGGACTGCTTTTTTCATCACAAAACAACCTTTTATTAAAGTGGGGCACTGAAAGTGATACCAAAGAGCTCCACCTTTGGTATCACTTTCAGTCCTCTATCATTTACTGCCCAAGGATGTTGTTCTCACTTTGTGTAACAGTAGGGCTGACCTTTAGTCCTAAATATCTGGAGGGCATCATGATGGAGAAGACGGGTTTACTGCCCAGCTGTTTGCAAGGGTTAACCTTTCCCATCCCTTAAATGTGAAGAAGGAGCCCCCTTAAGGGTGGGAGACAGTTATGGGTTTAGCAAGCCCAACAATGTCCCATGGAGTAGTCCATATGGAGAATGTGCTCCTGTTGCTTTATAGCTGCAGTGTTTCTAAATTGAGACTTGGAGTTCAAGCCTACATGAAAGCCACCTTCTACTAAGATGAAGTCATTTCCTGCCTATGAAAGCTTGGGCAATGATGCATTGGTTTGTCTTCAAAGGGGTCAGGAGACTCTTTAATTTGCTTTTTAAAAAATCCCATCACTTGGCATTCCAGATAATTATGGGGAGAAATCTAGAATTCCACAGTTATGATGAAAAACAACTTGTATAATTTTATAAGCATTTCCTTCTTTGGCTGTGACCTTAGCACAGTGGCAGAGGACCTACTTTACAGCAGAAAGTTCCAGGTAAATCTCCCTTTCTTTCTATGTAGGACTGAAAGGAAACCCGAGGATAAACCAACAATGATTTAGTATATACCAGATTGTGGATAGTGACTTCCATGTCTGTGAGGCAGTAAATCCATCCTGTTTTGTTTTTTTGTTTTTTTTCATCTGAATGATAAAGAAAATCTATACTGTGCTGAATCTGTCGGGAAGGGTAGGGATCAAAACTTGGAAGGCTCATTTGAAGTTCAGATTGAAACCTGGAATATGTTCACCAGTCCATTGACATAGAAGCCACCAGATGCCTCTGCTAAGCACCTTCTGAGGCATCCAAATGCTTCCCAAGCTTTCCAGATTGTGTTCTAGAGCTGGTTCTGAATGAGCCCTTTAGCATCTATTTACACTTGCACTTATTGGTGGCTTGCAACTAGTGTTGTTTGTGTCTCCTAATAAGGAAGGAAATATGCTTTGAGTCCCTTCCCCCAGGGGATTAGCTGCTTTCCTTGATACTGGATTCATCCTGAGGGAGTGCTGTGGGAACAGCATTCTGAAAATATTATGAAAGTAGCCCAGTCCAGACAGCAGGAGATGCTCACAACTGGACCTTCATTTCTTTATAGGGCACCAGACCACTTTCTTGCTCAGCACACCATGCCCTCACCAAGCTCTATACATCTGCAAAAAACTCCAGCCGTCATTTCTCTCTTTCTCCCTCTCTCCCAGATGCTGGTTCAGTGGCCTCCCACAGCTAGGCACCCCCCAGATGTGTTAGAAAATAGCTTCCATCATCTCCAGCCAGCTTATTCATTAGTCATGTTGGCCAAGTAGTATGACTGTTCATAGCATTTATCCTCACTGTATGAAATGGTTGTTATTAGCCAAGTGCCTGTTAATTGGACATTGATTACATAGAGAGCTGGGTTACACAGTGGCCCTCCCTAACCCAGTGTTGCAGGGATGGTTGCAGGGGTACGGTTGACAGGGAAAGTGAAGGAAAAGAGATAAAACCAACTAACTACCTCAGAAAGTTATATTGGCAGGGCGAGTAGCAATCTGTAGGTGCAACTATACTGTAGAAATAATGTAGTTTGACACCACTTTAACTGTCATTGTTCCATCCTACAGACTCCTAGAATTCGTAGTTTTGTGAGTCACCAGCACTCTTTGGCAAATCTAAATTTCCATAGCGTACAGCACTTAAAGTGGTATCAAGCTGGTGCTCCTCCTGAGCTACTCTGTAATCTTAAATTGGCCTGGGACCCTCAGATGTGGTGGACCCTCAGTTGTGTATGCCCTTGCTGGTATTCAACAGGCAGTCCAATTCATTCCCCTTTGTAGAATGGAGGAGGGAGCACCATCTTGTTCTTCAAGTAGCAAAACATCTTGGCTGTTCTTGGCAGACACAATGGTTTCCTCTTCCTCCAAGATCTTTGTTGCCATTGCTTCTGGGGCAGTGAGGGCAGAGCAGTGGACTTTAACCTCTTTTGCTGACTCTGTCCCAACACCAAAGCCTGAAGGAAGGGGAAAACACATGGCTTACTCTGCAGCATGCAGAGACACATTTCCTCCCACAGTTACCATGAAGCACAGAAATAAACTTTACATCCCCCAATTCCATGGTTGTGGCAGATCTTCCATTGTATCTCTGCTACTCTGGAAGGGCCACAATGGAGAGGAATCAGAAACTGGGAATCCATGTTGCTGTTGTTGCTGTGAGCCTTCAATTTGTTTCCAACGTATGGTGAGCCTGTCATGGGGTTTTCTTGAGAAGTTTATTCAGAGGGGGTTTGCCATCCCTTCCTCTGAGGCTGAAGGAGTGTAACTTGCCCAAGATCACCCAGTGAGTTTCCATGGCCAAGCCCGGAGTTGAACCATGGTCTCCCAGAGTCATAGCCCAACACTCAAACCACTAAACCACATTGGCTCTCACAGGAATCTATATATACCTTATTAATATCATCTTTTTTGTGTCTACCCTGCATCCCCAGAGCATCGCCATGCGTTTCAATAAAGCTCTTTAGCAAGAAGAGACAGAGTTACTGCAACACAGTTGGTGTCACCCTTGCTTTATATTTCTTTCAGTCTTTCAAATTAGCAATTTTCTTTTTGGCTAGTGTACACAACAAAATCTTCAAGGTTCCTAAAAACAAAATAATAATGGGATCCCATCAGGGTACTGCAATTAAAAGAGATGGCGAATTCCATCAAGTATCAGGGTGGTGTTTTTTTCCCTTGCTTCCTAAAAAATATTTAATTAGACATTAGCCTTTAATTATATTTACTGCTTCATTTTCACTTGTGTATTTAGAGAGGCGATAGTGTCACTAATTATTCTTATCCCCTAAAGCGCAACCGATAAAAGCTTCTCTCTTTAATACTCACTTCGACTTGATGAAGCTTCCCCTCCCTTCCCTATCCCCAGTTTTATTCTGAAGAAAAGCAATCATAGGGACATTTTTATTATTAGTGGTGTAACACTCTGGAACAGTCTCTCTGGAAAAGTTGTGGGAGCAAAGAATCTCACCAGGTTTAAGACACATAGGAAGATTATCTTGCATTATCTCCTGTTTGAGCTTCAATAACTTGTGTGACCAAGGAAAATATACTTCCATGTAATCTAAGATTTTATTCCCCTTCATATTTCCTGAGGAGACCCCTGGTATTCCTGACAAACAGTGAGCAGAAGTTCATCATATTTGCATTGTTACTGTTGTTATTTGCCATCAAGATGACTTTGTCTTATGCTGACCTGCTGAGTGAGAGGCTTCCAAGATCCCCAGTCATCATCTGCCTTGCTCCTTTAATCTCAGGGCTGAGCCTTCCTCGATTTAATCAATCCACCTGTAATGCAATCTTGCCCTTTCTCCTAATGCTTCCCACTTAACCAAATATAATCATCTTTTCCAATGAGTACTGTCTTCTCATGATCCTTAAGAAGCAGAACCCTCCCTCCAGTCCATCTGCCTTGGTCCAGGCCTCGGAGGTAGAGAAGAACTGCTGGACCTGATCCCCTTCCCCACCACTATTCCCTTCTCCTTTTGTGTTGTGTCTTTTTAGATTGTAAGCCTGAGGGCAGGGAACCGTCTTATTAAAAATAATAATTGTAAGCTGCTCTGATAGCCTTTAGGGCTGAAGAGTGGGGTATAAATACTATAATAAAATAAAAAAATAAAATAAAATGATACGCTCAAAGTACAACAACTTTGGTTTAATCATTTGGCTTCTAGTGAGAGTTCAGACCTGGTTTGTGCTAGGACTCATTCATTTCCCTTTTTAGCAGGCCATGATACCCATATAACTCTCCTCCAAGATCACAGTTCAGCTTTTTGTCAGCTTTCTGCATCACCCAGCTCTCAAAACCATACATAGAAGTTGGAAATACAATAGCATGGATGATTCTGACTTTGGTGTTTAATTATATATCTTTACACTTGAACGTCTTCCATAGTTCTTTCATAGTTGCCCTCCCAAACCTTAATCTTCTTCTGATTTCTTGACTGCAGCTTCCACTGTGAGTAATGACTGGGCCAAAGTACAGAAAACTATTTTTCTTTAATTATTTCAATATCTTTATTACCCACTTATGTATGTAGTTATAATAAACTGTGGTCATATGTAGCCTTGTTTTTACACTTTCTCAGTTTTCACATTTGCACATCTTATTGAAATCTGTGGAAGCAAGAGTATTAGCATGTTAGAGGGCAGGTCCAATTACCATCGGGACTGCCCTGAAGGGACAGAGCCCTCCCTCCATGGCCAACTGTCATCGTCCAGCCTGGAAGGAGTGAGGGGGTGGGTAGGGGCTAATTTTGTACTGCAATTTTTATTGTACACCACTATGATCATTGTGGAATAGCGGTCTATAAATAAAACATATTATTATTTATTATTATTTGTAGGGATGCATACTATTGTGGTGGATTTGAATGCATACTATCTGGATGGATGAATTATAAGTGGTTTCTTGCATTTACTAAATGGAGGCCCTCCTAATGTTGTTGATGGAGTTAAGTAAAGCTTGAGAGATAATATCTTGCTCAGATGACCTGGTGGCTGTGCTAAGATTTCAAATAGATGTTTGGAACATGTTCATGTTTTTTACCATGACAGCAACCAAAAGACATCTGAGAGGCCAGCTTTACTATTAAACAGGATGAAGTGGCTGCCTCAGGGAACAGATTTAGGAGGTCGTGAAATGACAATAAATTGTTGGGTATTCAATTTGCTATTGTATTTTTATTGACAGGAATGAGGAAAAGTTATTTGTGGGAGTATCTCCATGGCTGGGTTTGTACATCATGCACATTGACTTGTATGGATGATTTGTTGTTATTGTTGTGTCTCAAATGGCAACAAAATAATTTGGGCTACCTATGAAAGGGAGTTCAAGTGAGAAAGCAGAAGTAACTTTAAGAGGACTCCTAAATTTTAACCTTAGAATCACAGAATCATAGAGTTGGAAGAGATCACAAGGGCCATCCAACCCAAACTCCTGCCATGCCGGAAGACACAATCAGAGTACACTTGACAGATGTCCATCCAGCCTCTGTTTAAAAACCTCCAAAGAAGGAGATTCCACCACATTCCAAGCCAAACAGCTTTTATGGTCAAGAAGTGCTTCCTAATGTTTAAGTGGAATCTCTTTTCCTGTAGTGTGAATCCATTGTTCCATGTCCTATCTAGTCTCTGGAGCAGTAGAAAACAAGCTTCCTCCATCTTTAATATGACAGCCTTATTGAACTATTCATTCATGTGAATGTTACCAGAATCACACCCCTGTTCTCTACCTTTCCAGGGTTCCTTTAGCCCTAATAGAGAAAAGAACTCCTTTCTAGCAAGGAGGTGAATGTTTGAGTGTTTTCCCATGTGTTCATTAAAGACAAATCAGGGAGATGTCCCACCCCCACATCTTCTTCTTCACGACCAGTTTTCAAAGTCAGGGGGTTTGACTCAAGAGAATTATTTCAGGTCATGAAAGGGACAATTCCCCAATCATGAACATATATGATGAGGCCAAATCTTATGGGAGGGGTGAAAAAGACATTTCATAAATGACTTGAAAGCACACAACAACAACAACAACAACAACTACTACTACTACTACTACTACTACAGCAACTGGGGACTTGTACAATACAGTTGATGGAAGGGATTCAAATCTTTGAAAAGGAAGGCTGGGGGAAAAGGAGATAACCTTCTTTTTCAAGAAACACTAGAATTTTATCAACTTCTTTTTGGTTCCACACTACATCACAATACTTATTCATATGGTTATCCACTCACCTTGGCTTTAGGCAACATCTTCCCTGCTGTCTTGTCCCCCAACAACCATTGTTAAAACTGAACTTGTCACTTCATCTTCACACCCACAAAGTTTTGCATTCCTATGGGCATTCCCATACACAGACTGCTATATAGGCCTTTCCCTGGACTTTCCACTCTACCCATGATTCTGAAGAAGTAGTCTCAAGCCTACAAAAGCTCATGGTACCAAATTCTTTCTTTCAGTTACTCTAAAAGATGCTACAAGATCCCTCTGCATACCCACTTGCATGTAGACATTCCCAAAACATGTAGCAATATCAATTTTGAGCTAATCCTCCACCTACTCCCTGACTCCATTTTGGATGAGATCCTTAGCTTTTTCAGTGTCACAAGAACTGTAAATCATGCTGTTTTTCAAATTGTGATATAGCTAGCAGATCCACAGGAGTATATCTGCACTACCCAGTTATAGAACTTGCTACTACTTTGATGCCATGGTTTCACCCTACAGAATCGTGGGGTCTGAACTTTGGTGAGCTACTTGGAATTTCAAGACTAGCAGAACATTCTATGTCCCACAGCAAACTACAAATCCTAAGATTCCAGTGAATGAAGCCATGGCAGTTAGAGTGGAATCAAACTGCTATTAGTCTGCATATAACTCTACTGTACATTCTAGGTCTGGCAAGGCAAAGATTGCTTTGATGACTTTATAGCACATATGATTGCCTTGTTTGTATTTGCAGTTCATAATCTCCATTCTCAAGCAGACACAATGATTGGATGCTTAATGTATGCCCTCCAGTTGTTAAGAATGTCGGGGTGAAAGCTTTTGAAAAGGCGATGTGTTTCCTCTGGCATTTGACGTTTTGAAGAAAGTAAAGAATGGGCTGAACAAACAGTGGGATCTTTCAGTCATTCAATAATTTAGATTTTATTGAATATGCTCCCTTCTTTCATCTGACACTTGGGTCTTGCTAATTAGGACAAATAAGAAGGGTTTGCTGTGAGCAAGGATAATAACTGGCAAGGAACACCCCTCCTTCCTGCATTTATTAAGTCACTTTCTGTGGGTGGAGAATTGATTGGTGCTGGTGAGTGGCATGCAGACTGGACCTGCAGTGACTTGGAAGAGTCATTATGATCTGCAGAAGGGCCCTAGCTAGAGATTTGTATTGATAAGGTGTCAGTTGTTTTGCATTGGTCTTGTAGAATTAAACCTTCTTGCTTTTTCTCTCTACCCAGAACTGAGTTATCCCCTCCCCCACCAGTGCTAGCTGCTGGCTCCCAAGTCAATAGGGCTGTGAATCCATTCCAAGGTGTAATCCAGGCTTTAAAAGAAGGTCTCCAATGTACTGAATCCTGGATAGCTCCTCCAACCTGGAATGGCATCAGGGAAGCCACCAGACACCACTGCCACCCTTAAGTCCTATTTTCAGGGATAAATCAACACCAGGAAATCCATACATTCCTACACAAAGTGCAGATCTTGGAAAAGTTGAGATCATGGGATGGGCGCGGGGTGGGTTTATGAATGACAGAATCCTTCATGTGATCTTAGGACTTTCCAAGCTCTGCAAGGGGCTGCAGTCCAAATGTTATCCGACTGACATTACCATAGTGTCAACAGTAGACTGAACATAGTCTGAATGCTAATCAATCCTAGACAGAGAATGTTTTCATCATAAAGAAATAACGTTAGTAGTGTGGTCATGGAGTCATGACTCAGAGGTTCAAACAACCAGGATTTTTTTTAATTAGTAAAGATGATGGTATCATCTGTTAACTCCACCCCACTCAATTTAACTTCAGACCTCACAGTAGCTAAGTGGATCTCTATAACCAGCTCCATTCAGCAGCCTGGCCACAGCATTTTGGAGCTACTGAAGTTTCCAAACAGTTTTCAAAGGTATCCCCACACAGAGTATGTTACAGTAATCCAAACAGGATGTAATCAAGGCACATGTCACCAAAGTTAGATCTGATTTCTTGAAGAACAGGCACAGCTGGCACACTGGTTTTAACTTGAAATTCACTCTTGGCTGCATCAAAACCATACCATCCAGGCTCAGGTATGAGTCTAGCAAACCACTGAAGCTCCAAATCTGAGATTTCAGGGAGATTGTAATTCCACCCATCTCAGGCTAAATGTTTGTTCTCTGATCTGCCTGATGACTGACCAGAATCATCTTTGACTTGTCTGGATGAAGTTTCATTTTGTTCACCTTCAGTCCATTGCTAACAACAGGCAGAAATTTAGCACAGAATCAGCTTCCTTGGAATTAGATGGGAAAGAGAGATAGAGTTGAGTGTCATCAGCATATTGCTGACACTGAACCCCAAAACTCTGGATTGCCTCTACCAGCAGCACCAAGCCCTGAGGTACACCACAAGTCAACGGTCAAGGTGTTGAACAAGCATCTTCCAATACAAGGAGGATACCCCTCAAAGAAGAACTCAAACCACTGTAGAACAGTGCCCCCAAGTACCATCCCAAAAGGATACTGTGGTTGATGGTATTGAACACTGCTGAGAAGTCCAGCAGAACCAACAGGGACACACTCCTCCATGCACTTTCCAGCATAGGTTATGTAGACAGCTAACCATAACCAGTCCTGAAGCCAGATTAAAATGGATCTAGATAATCCATTTCATCCAGGAAACCATGGGAGCAAGGGAAGCTACTGCATGCTCTAGAACACTGCAGAAGAAAGAAATATTAGAGATTGGTCAATAATTGTCAAGTATGATGGAATTCAGGATTTTTTCCCCAGTAATGACCTTAGTACACCCTGAAGATGCCAGCCACAGATGCTGGCAAAAGATCAGGAAGAAACTCTGCTAGAACATGGCCACTTAGCCTGAAAACCCCACAAAAAACTATGGATGCCGACCATGAAAGCCTTCGACTTTGCCAAGTCTACTGACTTACACTGTACTGTCAGAGAATATTTTTTTTCACTGCCACCACAACAATGACATAGGCTTTCTAGTGAGCTCTAGCCCACATTTGGTCAGACTTCCTCCAAGTCTCCTACCGTCATAACTCTAGTCCCTGTCCCACTCAATTCATCACTGCCAGTTCCCTAGAAAATCAGGGGGCTCACTTGTCTCCACACAGTAAAAGGGGACACCCAAGGGCAATCATATCCACTGCCCTGGCAACAGAAAACTCCCCAAGATCCATCAGGAATTCATTCAGATTCATAAGCTGCTTAAGGTAAATTATCTTAATTGATTCCCCACCCCTGCAGAGGCACCAAGTCCCAACTGTTAACTATAAAACACTATAATACTTAGGTCCAGGCTATCAGAAGACTTTATCTCCCTTGAGCTTGCTCAGGGACAACGGACCCAAATAGACAGGGCAAAATAAAGCTGCTTCAGGTCATTTTGGAAGTATGCTGTTTAAATGACACCCGTATCTTAGGAGGCCAGAAGCTGCGCCAAAGCTGCGCTCCAGTCTTTAGGACTGGAGCGTGGCTTTGGCATGGCTTCCAGCCTCTTAGGACACATGTATTATTTAAACAGCATACCTCCAACGTGACCCAAAGCAGCTTTATTTTGGCCTGTCTGTTTGGGCCCTAAGAAATTCAAAGGAGGCCACTTTTCAGTCCCACCGACTTCTTAAACTGTATTCATTTGGTGGAGACATGAGAGCGGATTTCTTAGTGTTTGGCTCCCAGGCTTTGAACTTCCTCTCTAGGGAGGCTCCTTTTTGGCATTTCATCAGCAAGTAAAAACTTTTCTGTTCTGACAGGCTCTCTAGGAATTGACTGCAAGGGCTTTTAATAGTGTGCTGATTATGGTGTGTTCTGTTGATTTTTATCTTTTGTCTCGTAATGTCTCTGTTTTACAGGGTTCTAATTCTAGGTATGGTTTAACTGTTTTTTAGTAATAATTGTTATACATTTTTGCTTCCCCTTTTGCCACAGTTGTAACTATATGTGCTTTCTCTATCTAAGGAAAATATGAGAAATAAATGAATTGGTGGTGGTGGCGGCAGTGGCAGTGGCAGGCTTGTTATTCCACTGCTGGTACCAGCAGATCAAAACTATGTGTCTAGTTCTAAAATCTAGTCTAACTCAGACTTCACTATCCATTCAATGATGTCAGTGATTCATGAAATGAATCTGTTTCTTGTCAGATGACCTGTTGGACAAGGAAAATAGGTGCCACATATCAAATCCTTGAACTTCAAATTGGAATGAAAGGACATGAATTGGATGGGGGGAGATGAGGCTAAATGGTGGGATGGTGGCATAGTATGTCACTAGCTATACACAGAAAACCACCATGTCTGTTCGGTTAGCAATAACCTGGAGGTCTAGAACCTATTTTAGGTTCTTGATTAGGGATTGGGTTAAGCATCTTGGATAGCTCCTTTCAAGTGGAAATAAAAACCCAGAGCAGATTCCTTGCCCCACTGACATCTGAACCACTAGGCACCGCTGCCAAAATGCCTCCCTCTGGCAGCACATTCTGTTTGAATATTATGTATCCTTATTACCTTGAGGTCTTGAAACTCTGTGTGTCCCACACATGAGCTGTGTATTGGCTCACAAAGAGTTTGAAATGCATTTCTGTGACCTGGTAATGTAGACTGTGTTTATCAGAGACAGGCAGCCTATTCTGAGATACAGAATTATTTTGATTGCTCAGCAGCCTTTCCCCCACCCTCACATAACTATCAGAGAGGAGGGCTTTCAATATTATTATAATGATGTTTAGGACATCATTTAGTCATCTCAGGGCCACAGAACCATCAGTTCTGAACAAAAGCAAGGAGATCCCCATATATCTAGGACCGGAGGACCCAGAAATCATCACTGAGTCTGCTCTACAGCTCATCCAGATTGCATACAAATGTGGGTAACAATGCTCTGGGTTTCTCCCCCATTGTTCCTGTTGTTGTTTTATTTTTTAATGAAAAGCAACCTTGGGAGGGTGCTATGTTGATTCGAACACTGGTGTGAGGAGGGAGTGCTTCATCCTTTCCCCACTGGCCCTTTTCCCACTCCAAATCATCCCCTCACAGCTGCCTCCAGCCCCCATGGGAGTAGCAGATGGGTGTTTATGCTTGCCTCTTAACAATGTTACTTAGCTTAACAAGGAATCTGGCAAGGGCCGACAAAAATGCTCCTCTCTGGCATCCTGCCTGTAATTTTATTTAATTTTTTTGAATTTCTTCCACTGCAATAAATGTATTTCTCTTTCGAGTAGCACTCATCTCTTCCCAGGATAGTCTCTCTTGGGGTCAGTCATGTCCAAAGTACCAAGGAAAGCTATTCATTATCCACAATTTTATTTAATATTACTGACTTCTGGAATATGCTCAAGTATGGCAGAGAAATGCCAGACACTGTCCAGAAATAAGCTATTTATTCATATGTGTCTGTAGCCTTGCAGAGGGGAAAAGAGAACGATATACTTATTTCAGCTCTTGTGGCACGCTGATATTTCTTTCCTGCCTAAACCTACTCTCCAACATACTGTGAGAAAATTAAGGCCATGTCTGCTGAAGAGTGCTCTGTTTTTTTGTAGAGAATAGAACCTATGTGATCCAAACCTTGACCAAAAATCATGCTTTTTATTATCGAATATTTAAAAACTGAAATGCTGATCCTTAAGCAGAGCTTGAGAAAGTTACTTTGCAGGACTGTAACTCCCATGGCTAAGGGATTCTGGGTGTCATAATCTAAAATGTAACTTTTTGAAGCTTTTCCCTCAAGGCTGCCAGGAAACTAGGGTTCCCAATCTACATATCTTTGCCTTGAATTCAACATATGTACATACATGTCAGATGTAAATACAAGCTGGTAATAACCCTGCGCACATGTTTAAAGATATGTCCACATGTTCAAGTTCTACACTCTACACAGTACAGAGGAGTTCCAAGTTTTAGCACTTCTGAGCGTTCTCTTATGGGGCTCAAATTTTTAAAAATTGCTTCCTTTTTCTGGGACACCGGAGACTCCATGATTAGACACAGGCATTAATATTGTTGTTCTGTGAAATTTCTTGTGCATGAATTTTGGTTTATGCTCAGGGTCTAACTCAGCCTTCCCAAAATGTGTTGGACTCCCATCAGTGTGTTTTGGGGCTTGTTGCCATCCAACACGTCTGGAAGGAGTGTTTACCATGTTTGATGAGGCTGGTTTAATGTCACTGCATTTGAGATTAAGAAGAAAAACCTCTCATCTGTTCAACAAAATTGGCTGATGAGATCTGGAATGATGAATCTGCTTTTCTGCTGGAAGCACATGATGGTCGGATGGAGTCTGTTTGAGAGGGAACATGGCCTCTGGAACTGTTTGTTGGGGATGGCTCAAGACTGGCAGGTAATTATGAATTTTTTGTAGTTGCATGTATGTTTTTATAGAACAGTAAAACACTAGTGATGATGATGGTGATGATGATGATGATGATGATGATGATGATGATGATGATGATATAATACCAGCTAGAGGAATGAATGATGTGACTTTTATGAAGGCAATGACAAAATGATATGTGAAATATTATAAAATTGCTTAAGGCATAAAAATAATATTAATAAATCAACAAAAGGGGGAAAGGAAGGAAGGAAGGAAGGAAGGAAGGAAGGAAGGAAGGAAGGAGATATAAAGTGTGGTAGATTCTACCTTAATTTAAACAAAGGAGTTGCCAGTCTGAGAGTTTTCAAAGGCAATTGGCTTATACCAAGCCACACAGTGTCCATTTAGCCAAGTATTGCCTACTGGCACTGGCAGTATTGCTCACACATGAAGTGTTTCCTGTTATCTTGTTCCTGACCCTGTTAACTGGAGATGTTAGGTACTGCACCTAAAAAATTAGCCCTTTTCTCCCAAGTAAGAGGGCTTGACATCTCAGCCCAAATAAATGACTAAAGTCAATAAAATTCTCCATGTGGAAGCACATGGAATTGTATGAGGTGGGCCATCCCCATCATACAGTTTCAGATTTATATGAATTCAGGACACAAAGTGAGTGTGGCATAAGGATCAGAAGGGCATGGGAGACTTCAAGGGGAGTTCATCTTAGGGTCTCCATGTACCTTCATTAGGATTGCCAACTAAGGGTGGGTGTTCCTCACTCTTTGCTATGTTGGGGAGAACTGGTTTAGTCCAACAACATCTGGAGGGCCATACATTGCTCCTCCTGCTTTAACAACCAGGGGCAGAAATCAGCGGGCCGGGCTACTGTTGCTGCTGCTGTTGTTTTGCAAGCTGGAGATAAAACATAGTCATTCAGTTATTGTTGATAGATGAAGTTGCTGTTAATAGAACACAAGGATCAGAAGTTGCATAAATTATAGATAAAAGATGGATGGATGGATGGATGGATGGATGGATGGATGGATGGATGGATGGATGGATGGATGGAGAGATAGCCCACTTATGAGCCCATAACAGCTCTAAGCTCATCTGGAGAGGCCCTTCTCCCTGCCCCATCAACTTCCCAGGATCGTCTGGTGGAAAAAGGGAGAGGGCCTTTTGGGGTGGGATCTCTCAGACTTCAAAACCCTCTTCCAAGAGAGGCCTGGATGGCCCCTTCATTGCCTTCCTTCAGTCAGCAAGATAAGACACTTTTAGTCCATCAAGCTTTTGGAAACTGACTGGGGTGGGCTTTTAATGCTGTGCGGATTCTAGCACATACACTGAACACAGGCTTCTGAACTTAAGTCTTATTTTAAGCCCTTGAAAGAGTTGTCTTCTTAAATGCTATAGACTGATATAGACAGATAGGAGTCATTATGTATTATCAGGGATCAGCTTGAGCCAAGTTGACCAGACAATAGTCTATGCACTATTTCCAATGCCAGGGCAAAGTGAATAGTATGATGCTGCAAGAAACTTAAAATACAGTATTATGCATGGCTACTCTGAAGTACCTCCTGCAAAATTGTATGGGCCATATTCCCAAGTATTTACACTGTATGTTAACTGCCCTAGGAATTTAAATAAAGATAATGTAAGGAATAATTAATAAGTACACAGACACACAGATAAATGCATAAGACTAGAGGCTAAGTCTGATTTATTATTAAGTCCTATTGAGCGCAATAGAGTGTTTACTCTTGAGGACATATACATGAGAACAGACTGCATGGGTCACAATACTATATGTAATATAGATATATATAGATTTTTGGGTGCCCACTGCATGTCACATGTAGAGCTCTATACTGTCTGAAGGGGAATCCTATGTTTTAAAGCCATGGGAAGTGTGATGGGCTGCAGCATAATATGCCTCCTCAGTATATATATCAAGATAGGTCTGGAGGCCTCCTCTTCCTTGCAAATACTGTATCACCTATCATGCAACAAATAGCTGCGAAAGGTACCCCTAAACGATAGTGGTTGCTTTTGAGGAACCTTGGAAAAATTACTTTTGGGGCTCTCTGAGCCAGCAGTGGCCATTAGCTTTACAAAAGACCTGCTCCTGACAATGCTGAAATGGATTAACATGGCCTTTTGCATTTTTGGACTCCTTTTGAGGGCATGTCTATAGGGACTCACTGTAGTAGATCATCATTGCCTGAATCAGGAAAAAAATATTTAAAATGTATTAATAAGTGTATGCATTCTCTGCATGGGATTTACTAAACGGAGAGACAAATGGTTCCTTCAAGAAAAAAAGAAAAAGAAAAAAATGGGAACATTTACATTTGTTCTCATCTTGCCAAAAATATTATTTTGACTAGCATGTGATTAATTAGTATGGCAGGAAATGTGGAATGAATGAATAAAAAAATACTGCAATCCTGTGTAACTTTACTCAAAAGTAAATCCCATTGTGCTCAATGGGAAATATGTTCCACAGTATTGCAGCCTCACCGCATAATCCCATGCATGTTTACTCACTGGTAAGTTTCCCTTGTGTTCCATGAGGTTTACTCCCATGAATTTGGCACATAATTACAACCTCATGTGCAAGGCTGTGCAAGCCTGCTCAGAAAGAAGCTCCAGTGATGTAAATGGGCCTTCCTCCTTTGTAAATGCACTATATTAACTATATTTTATATGATTTTATATTATATTTTGTGGTATATATTTGATGCAATTTTTTTATATAGATATTTTAAATGTTCGAATTTTATAATAATGTTAAAGGCTTTATCTGTGAGCCGCCTTGGGTCCCTCTGGGAAGAAAGGCAGGATATAAATGAAATAAATGAATAAATAAATAGAGGACTGCAGCCTAAATAGATATATATTTGCTGGATTTCTTGTCTGCAGATTTCTGTTTTATTGCATAGAAGCTTGGCTTCCCTGTAGTCTGTGGATTTCCAAAAATAAAATCCCCTCCTCTGTGTGTGTCTTGGAGTGCCTTTAACAATATGGAGTGCATTCAACAATGTCTGTGTGTGTTGGGAGTGTCTTTCACAATATCTTTATGGGAGGAAGGTATCAATACGCAAGAGGAGCCTTTTGGACCAGAAACACACCTGGTTTGTTTTCTTTCTTCCGTAAAGATGGATCCTTCTGCAGCATCCTGAGCTCCTTCCATCCTTCTAGGAGGTGATTCTTTCAAGCAAGGAGTGGAGGGAATAAGGGAAAGAAATGAAGCACAGTGTGTGTGGGTGTGGGTGTGGGTGTGTTTCTGGGAGGGGGCTTGCATCAGTCAGTCTGCCAATGCCTTTCATAAAAGATCCCTCGGATGAAGGGCGCATCAAGAGAATTGTCAGTTCTTGCTGGATTCAGATCTGACTCTGAGAGGCTGGGGGGCTTTCAGGAGCCTTTTCAGGAGGAGAGGCAGCATTCCGCCAGCCTACACTCGCCCCTCTTCCCCACCCACTCGCCCCCAGGAAGAATAGAAGGGTTTCTTCCATCTATAATGGCTGCCTGGCCTGCATTCCACCCACCCCTCCGGCTTGTGCAGTCTTTGCCCCTGCGCCATTTTGAGCTTTCTTCCTCCTCTCCCCCCCCCCAACCTTATCCACAATCTTCCAAGCTCCAGATTCCCCCCCCCCAATCCTGCTCCCTGTTGTTCTTTTGGCCCTCCTAATGCGAATTGAAACCCTCCCCAAATCCTGCCATGTTGGTGGGGGGGAACCAGTGATTTAGCAAAGATGGAATATGATTCATTTGTGTGCCTTGCCGGTGTGAACATTGTGGATTGTCACCTCGCCCCTGATCCCTTTCTCTGACCATTTCCCGGTCCCCTCTCTTCATTTCCCACCTCTGGACACAAACCTAAGTGAAAAATCTGTCTGGATCTTATGGTTATTATTTTTAAAATAATAAATAGGGGTGCTGGGTGAAAAGGCATCAGTGTATTAGACTTGTTCATTATGATATTAGACTTATTCTTTCACCCCAGCCTCCTCTGAGCCTCCAAAGAAAGAAAGAGAGAGAGAGAGAGAGGACAACGAAACCATCTTCTTCCATCTTATATTTCGCCTGTTTGTTGCCTAGATCGGAAGGTTGAAGATTATAGTCTAGAGATGGAAAGCTGCCCCTGAGTTCTCCTTGTCTTTTCCGTCTTAAAATGCTCCCTCCTTTGCCTATATTTGCCCCTAATTTGGAGAGTCGCCTTTTTTTCCAGATCGTTGAGATTTTGAGATAACTGACTTTTGTTTTCCCTGTGAAACTGTCTTCTAGATTATTTTAATCTCTGGAAAGAGAAATAAATTCTGAAGTCTCTAATGTAGCCTCCTAACAATAAGATAGAATAAACACCTTTTAAAAAATCCTGCCTCTATCCTTCCTTCCTTGCTTCCTTCCTGTCTCTCTCTCTCTCTCTCTCTCTCTCTCTCTCTCTCTCTCCCTCCCTCCCTCCTTCCTCCCTTCCTTTGTTCTTATTAGTCGTTATTCTCAGCCATTATGGATACTTCAATAAAGTGAGAGTTTTATATGAAAACAAATTAAAATTCTTCCTTCTCATAATGACGTTTCTCCCTGTACCTTTTTTTTCTTTTTCGTTCAGATTTACTCAGAATTTTGTCTCTCTTATTCAGATATTTTGGTGATCCGACTCTGCTTTCCATGGGAACGGAGGGAAGTGTTAAAAACGATTCCAACCCGAGAAGTCACCAGCATTTTAAAAAGGTCTCTATTTTGTTTTAAATAGGCAGAATTCACTGATAGTAATATAATAAAATATTATTTGAAAATAGCCGGCAAATAAAATGATGGCATAATATATTCCAGTTCGGTAAATCCTTCCGCGGCGGCAACGATCCTTTCTTTTCCCTGAGAAAGATGTTTAATAGGAACAAAACCTCCGTGAGTTTTGAACGGAACACAATGGAATTAGACTTTTTAAAAAGAGAGAGAAATGCATACCAAACGGGTGTAGCATTTTAGGACTATAATGCCATTTATTTAATCTATGAAAATAATGTACAATAAATAAATTTGCATTTGACTATGAAAGCATTTAAATAAATAATCTACCTTTAAAACATTCAAGGAAGGGGCAAAACCTCCGGTATTGTTTTTTTATTATTTTTCCATTTTGTTTTTAAATTAATAAATCTAAAGGTCTTGTTGGGCTTCCTGAGAAATTCGCTTTTAAAAAAAAATCGCATTTTTTTTGTCTGGAAAATTTTGGAGTTAGAATCTTGGTCCCAAAGATACTGAGAAATCCAGGCGGTTTCTTTCCTTCATCGAAGAACTATCTCCTGGTTCCAATTTTTTTATATCATTAGAAGCTGGTCTCCAGAAGGCATCCACTTCCTTCTTATGGAATACAAAACAAACGGGGGTAGAAATACCTGAATTGAATGGACACATGGATTCCTTTTAAAATGTGACAAAACACTTCAAAGGGATGGGTCCACTAAATTAAAATGAATAAAAATAAACACACAGATTTTTTCCTCTCTCTCTCTCTCTCTATGTATGTGTAGGGGAAGGAAAGGGAGGACTAGAATGGGATGGAGATAACTCTGGGTGGAAATGGCTTGGTGGGACTTGATGGACTTGTGGGTCTGTGTGTGGTTCTTGTGTGCCTTCAGGTCCTTCTCGACTTATGTCGACCCTAAAACGGAGCTATCATGGGAGTTTCTGGGCAAGACTTCTCCACAGGAAGTTTGTCGTTGCCTTCCCTTGAGGCTGAGAGAGTGTGGCTTGCCCAAAGTCACCCAGTGAGCTTTGATGCTCAAGCGGGGGAGTGAACCCTGATCTCTAAATTGTTGTCCAGCCATCCCAGGCAAGCTCTCTGCCATTCCTAAGGATCCCTTTCAACTCATAGGAAGGCCATGGGGGGGGGCGCTTGCTGCCTACTGGAAATTCAAAGGCGGCAGGTCGAGGGTGCAGAGGGTGCTGGTGAAGAAGTCCAAGTCTTCCACGGAGAAGCTGAGGGGGCTGTCTAAGAAGCCCTGGAGGCTGGGAGAGAGCCTCCCTGGACTCTGGGGCTCGGAATCCACCGAGAAGAGGCTCAGGTCTGGAGGCAACCAAGGAGGTTTCTGGCTTTCCAGGATGGCATTGTCCGGGGAGGAAGAGGAAGAGGAGGAAGAGGAAGAGCGAGCACCAGCTGTTCCATTGGGAGCCCCCTCGGGCCCTCCTTCATCTGTGGGGGTCAAGTAACCAGAGGGGGTCCTGCCAGCTGGAAAAGGAGGGCAAGGCAGCGCCAGGGGGTCCCCAAATGGGGAACGGAGGGTCTCCTCCTCCTCCTCCTCTTCATCATCATCATCCTCTTCCTCCTCCTCTTCCTCCTCCTCCTCTTCCTCTTCCCCCACCATCTCTTCGCTGCCTTCGCGGTCCAAGCCGGCGTCCCCTCCGTCGGGGATTTCTTTGTGCTGGGTTTGCCGCTTGTGCTTCATGCGACGGTTCTGGAACCAGACCTTGACTTGCCTTTCCGTCAGCTCCAGCAAAGCCGCGATCTCCACCCGACGGGGCCGGCAGAGGTACTTGTTGAAGTGGAACTCCTTCTCCAGCTCCAGCAGCTGCGTGTTGGTGTAAGCCGTCCTCAGGCGCCGGGAGCCGCTCCCGCTGCTACTGTCCAGGACAGCCTGGGCGTCTTGGGGGAAAGGAGACAAACAACAATAAATAAAGTAAGCACAAGAACAACAAGGATGCAAAGCTGGGGTAAATTCAGCCAGCAGCCCTGAACTGTGGTCTCCTTTCTCTTTTTATCTGGAGGGAGGGAATGGGATGGGGATCCCTTCGAATGTTTGAGAAAACTTTGCCAAGTTTTAGAATCCAAAGATATAGTCTGTGGAATCAGTATGGAAAGAGATCTTGCAGCACCTTTGGGACTCACTGAATGAAAGAAATTGGCAGCAAGAGCTTTCCTAGACTTTAAGCATGCTTCCTCATAACCAAATGCATCTGAGGAAGTAGACATAAGTCTCGGAAAGCTCGTGCTGCCAACTTCTTTCTGCAAGAGCTCTCTCTGCTTTGCAAAGTTTTGTGCCTCTCTGGTGCGTCTCACGGAGTGGAGATCACACACACACACACACACACACACACACACACACACACACACACTGAAGCTTTCTGGTGCCCCTACAAGGAGAAGGGCAAGGCAAATCTGTTTCTAAATATTTGCCAGGAGTGTACAGGGTCTGAGTTTAGAGAAGGCCTCCTAGGAAGGCAGAGGGCCCGGCTGTGTCCTCATTTTGTTTGGATGCCACCAGCTAAAGGAAGCCCAAGCGATCCCAGCATCTCCTCTTGGATTTTCAAGACAGGAGGCCAGCTTGGCCTTCTGGATCTTACCCTTAGCCTCCTCTGCTCAAGTCTCCTTCTTGGATGCCTGTCTGGAAATAAAGAGTCTGTCTCATAATGTAGCTAAGTGGCAAAGCCAGGCAGAAGAAGAAAGAGGAGATGATATAGGGAGGGGAGGAAGAGAAATACACAGTTGTGGGTGTCTCTAGGGTTGGCAAAGCGTGGTCAAAGTTGGGGGTTCCTCAAAAGAATTGCCACCCTTTCCTCTCGCTTTCTCCGTCCTCCTTTTAGAAATCTAAGCCCTTTCAAAGACTTTCCTGGGATGGAGGAGGAAAAAGGGCACGGAAAATAAGGAAAGGAACCCCTTTCCTTTCTCTCATCACACCGATGTTCCTAGAGAATGGAAGACCCTCTCAGCCCAAGGACAGAGGGCTCCAAGAAACTACTTCTTTGGAAAAGGGGTGTGTGGTTGTTTCCCCCGTTCCTCCACCCGCTCTCTACTAACCCTGAAATAAAAGCACCTCGTTTACAAAACACACCACAGAAATCTCCATTCTTCCTTTTGCAAAAATCGCCGAATTGTCTTTTCTTCCTGGTTGTCCTCTAGGATGAAATAAGCCAAGCGCAAAGACAACCGCAAAAGAGTTGCGACGGAGGTGCTTTATGCGACAGGGCCAGAAATGAATGCAAGAGGACGAGGTTTATTCTTATTCTGATTAAAGGGTGATGAAAAGCAAAGAAAGAAAGAAAGAAAGAAAGAAAGAAAGAAAGAAGGGAGGCAGGAGGGAAGGAAGGAAGGAAGGAAGAAAAACCCAACCTGTCCCTTTCCAGTTGTTTATTTTGCTTAGAGCTGAGTTAGAAATGAGAACCAGGAAAGGCTCTCACCCCCCTTTTTCAAGAGATAATAGATTTCAAAGAGCAGAATTTGGGGAGGGGGCTTCTCAAATGAGAACCCTTCAGGGCTCTCACCCCTTTTCTCAAAAGGTTTTTAAATAGAAGAATTAGGTGAAGGGGATCCCCAAAGGAGTGCCATGAAAAGCTCTCGCCCCCCCCCTTCCTTGTAGGTTTTAAAGAGCACAATTTGGAGAGGGGGATTCCCAAGTAAGGGCCATTCAAGGCTCTCAGCCCCTTTCTCAGGAGGTTTTAAACAGCAGAATTTGGGGAGGGGGATCCCCAAATGAGAGCCATGAAAGGCTCTCTCGCCCTCTTCCTCAGAAAGTAGTAGCTTTGAAAGAGAAGAATTTGAGGAAATTGAGAGTCCTTCAGGATTCTCTCCCTCCTTTCTCAGGAATAAATAGGTTTGAAAGAGCAAAATTTGGGGAGGGGGTCCCCAAGTGAGACCTATTCGAGCCCCCCACCTTTTCTCAAGAGTGAGTAAAAATTGGGGAAACTGAGAGCCCTTCAAGGCTCTCACTCTCAGGAGCAAGTCGGTTTGAAAGAACAGAATTTGGGGGAACTGGGAACCCTTCAAGGCTCTCTTCCTCCTTTCTTAGGACTAAGTAGGTTTGAAAGAGCAGAATTTGAGAGGGGGGTCCCCAAGTGAAACCCTTTCGAGGCTTTCAAGCCCCCCTCCTTTTTTGTCAAGAGTTAGTGGGTTTGAAAGAGCAGAATTTGGGGAAACTGAAAGTGGGCTCCCCTCTCCCCCCCCCGTTTCCCTCACATGAATGCCATACAGACCTGCAGGAGAACCTGCGTTGGATCCCGGCAGGGAGGCAGGGAAGGCGACGGGGGAAGCGGAGGCCGGGGCCGGGCTGCCTTTCTTGGAGCCTTTCTTCTCCTTCATCCAGGGGAACTCTCCGGCCAGGGTCGAGGCCGGGGGCTGGGGCTGGGGGGGCCCGGTTCTCTGGGCCGGGCCATGCCTCCGTCTCTTTTGGCTCCTGGGCGCAGGCTGGCTGCTGCTGTTGCTGCTGTTGCTGTTGCTGCTGGAGGAGGAACGAGGATCCGAGCCGAGAAGGCTTTGCTCCGAAGGAGGAGGAATTAACGTCGGGGGCTCCTTGATTGATGAAGTTTGAAATGTCTCCAGGACAGCGGGAAGGGACGTCAGACACTCCGCTAGCGAGGGCTGGCTGTTGATGAAGCCGATCTCCCTCTCAAATTCAAAATTCATGGCTTTTTCCAGGGGGGCCCAGTGCAGAAAGGGAGGGAGGGGGATGGATGAATGAATGATTGAAGGGGGGGGGGAGGGAGGGAGGGGGGGGGGGGGGGGGGGGGGGGGAAGGCAGGCAGGCCGGCTTGATCCTGAAGGCCCTTCCAATATTTTATGTCGCCTGAGCATTAATATTATCTTTGCCGTCTCCTCCCTTCTTCCCCCCACCCCAATAAAATAAAATAAAACTCTTATATTGCAGATAATGCAAGCGTATGGGGACCTTGCTCTATTAAAGTGACGTGCGGGGATAAACTGCAGACAATTCCTGGCCACGTGGCCTGGCTGGCCCAATCGCAAGGCCAGTCTGGTTGGAAACAGGAGGTTTGTTTTTCAGGGAATGGCATAATAATAATAATAATAATAATAATAATAATAATAATAATAATAATAAT
>NC_056527.1:93813389-93835625 GCF_019175285.1 Sceloporus undulatus
GGCAGTAGTAGTAGCTTTTGGAGAACCCTGGTAGATATAGTATTCTCTTGCTTACATAGGCTGAGCCCTAAGGAAAATGGGAAGGAAAGGCTGAGCAAGGAGGTAGGATGGTGGTGTTTGGTTGGTTGGAGTTTGCCTTGTTCACTTCTCTTTCCTGGGGACTGAAAGGCTGATCTTAGCCCCAGTTCCCAGGAGGGAGCAACTGGGACAGAAGGAAACCCAGTTCATGTCCCAAAGGACAAGAGACAACTGAAGAGGACATCTCCCAGGTAAAAGCAGAGAACTTCAGGTTGACAACCAGCCCTACTTGAAACCTAAGGGGAAAAAACACCAAAGGGAGCAGCCAGCTTGAACCTATTTGGATCTGAAGGTTGTTATTTTGCTTTATTTATTGCATGCAGGTCAGTATGAAAAAGGCATTGCAAAAGAACAAAACACAACAAAACAAGACTCAACAACAACAACTTTTGTTATGAGTTGCCCTATTCTAGACCTTTTTGTGATCTGCTGGAGTGACCAAAATCATTTGAACAACAAGTCTTGAGGCGACTCACCAAAGCTCAGGTTTTCTATTAAGGTTTTCTTTAGAAGTATTAGAAGAAGAGAAATATGTAATAGCATCTCCACACACACATGGGAAGTACATTGGGGAGGGGGTCATCAAACCGATTTTACATGTTCATTTTAGGTTCATAAGAGGTATTCAAGAATGTTTCCAGGCCTTTAAAAAAAGTTCTACACAGAGTGATAGAGAGAGCAAAGAGTGAGGGGGAGAGAGGGAAAGCCAGAGAGAAGCAATCAATCTTTTCTCACCAAAGACTTCTGACAGGCCTGCTTTTGCTAACATCCTAAAGAATTTGGAGGTTCCTCAGAATTCCTAAGAGAAGTTCCTTTTCCCCCCTTCAGAGATTGGGAAGCAGAAGTACAAAATACAACCTTTGGGAGGAGAAAAACCAAGAGAAAGGGAAATAAAAACAAATAAAAAAGAAATTCTAAAAATCTAGGATGCTTTTTCCGAGGCTCCATTTATCCCACAAACCTACTAAAAGACATAAGGAAGGGCTGGGGACATTCACTTAGAAACTTTTGTGAGTTGGAACATTTGTGTGGGTGGCATTGAATAAAAAGCCTACATCTGTAGAGGACAGATGCTTTGGAAGTGGAAAGAAATTGTTCTCAAGTGCAATATTGTTACCACCACTACTAGTAGTAGTAGTTTACTATTACTGTGCTGTAAACAGTAACTACTTCTTAGGGTTTTTTTTTAACAGTGTTCTATTCTGCAAAAAAGAAAGTTATATTAAGAGATGCTGCAAAATGAGTTTTTAAAACCTTATGTTTTTCTGTTTGTTTGGTAGTATTTGTATGCTTTTTACTTTTTAGTAATGCACCTAGTGGGGTGAGCAGTACTCCCCATGAAACTGTTAACCGCTGTTTGATAATTTAAGCAAAGACGTGGGCCATGATTCAGCCAAAGTTTTTTGCTTATGGAGTTCCATTGATTTCAGTGGACGAATCCAACACTAATCCTTCCCAACTGAAATGGATGGTTCTTGAAAAGCAGGGGATGAGTCTGGGATTTTAATTTCGTTTGGTGTCCTTTCCTCTTCCTACTCCCTGATGCACTGTCAGCCTTTGTGACTTTGCCTTGTTAAAAATGGATACAGAGGTAGGTTCATCCCACCATTGCAGTTGCTATGCATCTGACCCAATTGCTTCCTCTATGACCATGTGTATAGGAAAAGGTAGTTTAAAAACTTCTCATCCAGAACGCCTAAGAGCACAGTCAAGCAGGTCCCAAGCCAGCATTCTTGGATGAGTTGAATTACATCTCCCATCATCCTCAGAAAGCATGACATGTATCTAACAGAAGTACAACATTGGAGACCACCAGGCTGGAGAAGGCTACCATAGGACTATAATAATAATATGTTATAAGGTTCTGTAACTGTGCTAATTTTAGTCTACATCTGTAAATCTTTCATATTCTTTTCTAATTTTAGTGATTTCAAAAAGTAGAGAGTGAAAATAATATGAAGCAAAGGCAAAAAGAAAAAGGAATTGTGAATGTTGCCACCTATGTTAGCTTACAAGAAGATAGGGGCAGGCTGAAATAACATAGAGACAGCTGAGACAGATTGTTTGAAATGCAGTTATTTTTGAATGTCTGAGCAAAGTTTGGACAACTTACTTTTTTTGGCCATGCTGGCAGTCCAAAAATGCAACTTTTTTAAACCTCTGGTTAGTCTCAGTTCCATACTCAGTTCCACTTTCAGCCCATGAACATTTCAAATTTCATTGGGCTGCCTTTCTACTACTAATCCTCCAGCCCTATCATTTTTTAAAATTTCATTTAAAGACCTTTAATACATAGTTCATGGTTCACCCTTAATGACACTGCATAACAGGTTTTGTAGTCTTAAACTTATGTAAATTGATGTAAGACTAAATCCATGGCTGTCACAGACATGATCATAATGGTTTGGCATAAAATATAAACACTTGGTCTTTGAACTTATCAGTCTTCTGAATAAGTATGAGCATTATTTTGAGATAAAGGTTTGATTGTCAAAGCTGTTTTTTAAAGTACAAATAATGAATGATACCAATAACTTGGCTTAGAAAAACTGACCTATCATGAGCGTAAAGATATTGGCTGCAACAATAAAGAAGGTGGGTTCATAAAGTGGATTTGCTAAAAGTATCTCAGATTCTGGAGGTTGTCATATTATAACTATTTGGATTGGGATAGAAAAGGAGAGAAATAGAACTTTCAGACTTAATTCTATCACAACCCAGAGGTCACATTTCAGTGACTTTGGTTTAAGAAACATGGGTCCTATTGTTTACAAATGATGTGGATTTTGATCTGCTATTCAGTGGAGCTCACAGTCCATCTGCAGACTGTGTTGGAAAGCATGTGAGATGGGAGAGAGGGAGGACTTTTCAATTTGCACAAATATTGCTGAAAGGTGAAGTCTTGGATGTGTGTGTGTGTGTGTGTGAGAGAGAGAGAGAGAGAGAGAGAGAGGGAGAGGGAGAGAGAGAGAGAGAGAGGCTTGTTGGAAGTTGGTAATCTGTACTTACTTGGGAATAGGCTCCAGTGAACTGAATGGGACTTAAATGTTGGGCCTAGGATCTCACTGTTAAAGAGTAATTTGCAACCATTCAAAACAAGGGGGGGGATCCATATTTGACATGTTTCCCATGCCAAATGGATCTAAAGAACATGAGATAACCCAAATAAAGGCATGGAAGAATTTAAGGCAGAGACAGTCCCTAGATTTACATTAGATACTGAATGCATGAAAACCAGATCAAACTGATTTTAGTGGGATACTTTTTATTCAGTCATGGTGGCCGCACCACTGCTATGGGCTAAAGACCTTGACTGTATTATGTCTCTATGAGATTTATTTATGACATTGGCATGAAAGGAACTGGACCTTTTGACTGGTATTATATTAACTTGTTTGAGGAAATCTTTTCACACAGGTCTGAACAGCATGGTGGCGACTTTTCAGTTCAGTCATATCATCCATAAAATCATAATCCGGGAAACGGTCGGAGGAGGTAGCAGCGTTACATTCTTGAATATTGTTGTTTGATCAGATCCCAATCAAAGTTTCCACGCTCGTATGCTTTTAAATTATAGCTTCACAGAATATAAAATTACTTCTTGCATGGATGAGCATAACCCAGCTACATTAATGGACACAGGGGAAAGGGTGCTTCAGGTTTTGTGTTTTTTTAATGTTATTTATGATTATGGGAAGGCTGTAATTATCAATGGAATTTAATATACCAAACCAAACCAAATCAAATATAAAGCAAAATTAAAATAATATTTCTTGCAAAGCCCTCTAGCCTGAAGTGCTTGTGTATCTGTGGATACAATCTATTTCCCCTGCTCTTCCATTAATTAAAGACAGGGCCAAAGACCAGCTATTGCATGGACAAGTCTTTAAGGCAAGGAGAATATACATTGTATATATGCCACATTCCCCGGTCTCCATTTCCTCTGAAGAAAATTCTATTAAAGTCAATGAAACTCCACAGGAATTAGTTGATTGCAGATTATGATCACAATGCAATTCACTTATAGAAGTCTACAGCAACAACTTACAATAGATAGCTGTGGAGATAGAACAGATTTGGAAGCTTTTTCAGAGACATCAATCCAAGGACAATAAGGCCAATGTAGTCTTATAGACTTCTGTGAGTAGTTTATAAATTGTAGCCAGTCTATACAATGTTATGTACATTACATGATACATATATTATTTTTGCACTGTGGACCTAGTCCAATGTGGCATGAATCATATACTCAATGTAAAAGAGACCTGAAAGCAGCTAGTGGTCAAATGCACACTTATATAAGTATCCCATGCATGTCTCATCTTAAATAAACAAACTCACTATGTGAGTTGACCCATTCTCATGTAAACCAAATGTGTCAGAAATTGGTGATAATGCTAAATATGAACTGGCAGGCTCACACGAAAGGTACAGTTATATCTGATGGCATACATCTGCTTACATGGGCAAACATTTTACCCATGGCCATCATAACATCTGTTTCCGTCATGTGATCTAAGCCAGTGATGTTTATCACACTATACTCTTAAAGTGCTACAATTCCACTTTGACTCCTCTAGCAGCCTCCTGTTGCATTCTGGTATTGGCAGTTTTAAGGAGGGGTATTTAGAATACCTGAGAATTCTAAATACTCCTCCTTAAAACTGCAAATCCCAGAATGCAACAGGAGGCAGCTAGAGGAGTCAAAGTGGAATTGTAGCACTTTAAGAGTATAGTGTGATAAACATCAGTGACTTGCCTCTTTCCCACAGTGATGACACTGGCCTCCAGGAAAAGGTGATACAACATTTTAAAGAACCACAACATTCGTCCTGCCCAGATGGTTCCATCTTATAGCCATTACCTCAGTGAGAAAAGGATACACAGAAATCAGCTCCTGTTCTGCAGTGATAACATTGAGATGACATTTATGTCCAGATCTGGGAAAGTTACTTTTTTGGGCTCCATCTCACAGAATCTCCCAGACAGCATGACCACTAGCAATGCCATAACTTTTTCCAAGCTCTGTCCACCATATGGATCAGAGTAGCCATAGCTCATATTTAATTTTGTACATTGCATTTCTGGAAGCAGAGAGTTGGGAAAAACCCTCCCCTGTGATGTTTAGAGCAATATTCTCTGCCAGGTAGAAAGGAAAGCCATGCTGGATCAGACCAAACTCATGTCTAGTCTGGCATCCTGTTTCCCACAGTAGCTGACCAGATGACTGTGAGAAGCCCATTTGCAGGAAATGAGAACAATCACCCTGTTGTTCCAGCAACTGGTATTCAGAGACATACTGCCTCTGATCCTGGTGGTAAGCCTATAGCCATCATGGTAACAACACTCTGTACCTGGTTTGTGAGTTCCAGGTATATTCTTAATCTCTTTTACTGAACAAGCCTACCACTTGGTTGAAACCTGCTGCCTTGGCTTGAAGAACCCATTACATTTTACTTATGCTTTAAGATGTTTATTACATGAGATGGTTTAGAAACACTGGAAACATCCTACAGATGCAAGACCAATCCAAAATATTTTTCTGCCTCAGGCAGAATAGCCAAAAGCAACCTATTTCGTCTACCCAGGACAAGGCATGTTATATCCAAAATCAGTAGCTTTAAAATCCCCCAGCCACCTCTTGCCACCCTTGGAAGCAAAAAGAGAAGCATCACTAATTAAATAGTTAATACATGGCAGTCCATTAATGGCATCCCACATCTATGTCTGAAGCAACTGCCACGTTCTTCCTATTGGTACAGCCAGCCCTGCAAATAAGAAGTCTTGTTCATGGAAAGTATCATTACTTGTCCTAGCCATATCTTATAACAGAAGCACTGATTTGCTGGTGTGCTTCTGGAATAAAAGGTAAAACTAATGGTTAGCTAGCTAGATCACTACAATAAATTCTGAACAATGAGGGCTGCAAAAAGTTGTTTGATTTCTGCATTCTGAAAGCCTCATTTTACTTGGGAAAGAAAGAAAGACATTTCAGCCCCCAAAAGGGCCCCACAATTACAACAACAACATTCCCAGGGAAGATATAAATACGCTTTTTCATTGGGAGGGGGAAGTAAGGAGAGAAATTATGTTTCTTTTCTATAACAAGAGGCTGATGTAGGAAGTAAAAACATAGAAAGCTGCCTTGTGCTTAATGAGTCCTTCAAGCCAGGTATTCTGAATGCTGACTGGCAACAATGGCTCTCCAGGATTTCAAAAAGTATTTCTTTCCGAGCCCTGCCTGGAGATCCCTGGTATTCTCTGATGGTCTCCTCCTTGCAAATACTAATTCACACTGACCCTGCTTAGCTTCAGAAACCAGGTGCTCTGTAGGTGGTGTTCTAGTATTAAGATAAATGCAGGGCTGGCCTTTGGATATAAGAAAAGGCCCTGGGTGAGTGAGGAGCAATGTTGGGCGCTCCCCTCCTCCAATTCAGCTGTGTATTTTGCTTTCTTGCCAAATTCTGGGGTCTGTGCAGAACTGCAAACTGGAGCAAAACAAAGATGCATCCTGCTGGTGTTTATTTAGAAGAGGGATGGACAATCAGAGGCCCTCCAGATGTTGTTGGGCTGCACCTCCCATCTGCCCCCACCAGTATAACCAATGGTGAGGGATGGTGCCAGCTGCAGTGTGACAAGGTTAAGCTCTGCACACCCATATGTTGCCCACCACCAACTGAAAAGTGCAGGACAGCAAACTGGAAACTGAAAAGATGCATACTATAAATGTCGTTGACTGGATGCTTGTTTTTATAGCTGGTCCTCAAACAACCTGCCCAACTTGGAAAATAAAGGTGTTTATTATCTCATTCCTCATCTCATAATTTACAGCAGCCTTTACACACAAAGGCCTAAAGCAGGTGTGGGAGTCATGTGGCCTTTCAAATGGATAGCAACTCCCACCAGCCCTAGCAAATGTAGCCAATGATAAGGAATGCTGGGAGTTGTGGTCCTAAAAAACATTAGGAAGGTCACACAGCTCCCTTGGCCTAAAGCAGGTGTGGGGGGTTCCCTTGGCCTAAATCAATTGAAAGGGTCAAATAGAATAGATCCATCAAACATAGCAAGTCAACACACATGCAAGTTCCATTGATTCAATGGATCTACTCTAGTTGGTAGGCTGTAGTGGTTTGAAGGTTGGATAAGATTTCTGGGTTCCAATTCCTGTTCAGCCTAGAAACCCATTGGGTGACTCTGGCCAAGTCACACATTCTCAGCCTTAGTAAAGGGCAATAGGAAACCTGTATACATCTTGCTAAGAAAATCCCTATGATTGGATTGCCATAACCAGGAGTTGACTCAAAGGCACATAGCAATAAGACAACCTCTAGTTGAGGCTAGGAAATGGACCTAGGCCAAGAAACACAGACCTATCAAGCCTGCTGGGTGCCTTTCAGCTTGATGCTTGGAGGAAGTCAACCCTTTGCCTAGATCTAACTCTGGATCAACTGCAAAGGAAGGGAGAATTCAAAGACATGTGAGCCTGGCTTAGTATACATGGGGATCTTGTAGCACCTTTGAGACTGAGAGAGAGAAAAAAGCCAGTAGCATAAATTTTCCTAGACTTAGAAGTGCTGCTGCCTTCAAAAAGCTTGCAACAAGTATATTGTGCATTTCAGTTGGCCAATAAAGGTATCACTGTTTGATTGGGGGGGGGGGGGGTGTTTGAATTTACTAAATGGCCAACACAGCTATCCCTGCATGTTTCCTAGACTTTGGGCCCAAGCAGACAGGCCAAAATAAAGGTGCTTCAGGTCACTTTGGAGGTATACTGTTTAAATGACACATGCATCTTAAGAGTCCAAAGCTGCGCTCCAGTCCTTATCTTTAGCATGGCTTTTGGGCTCTTAGGACACATGCATCATTTAAACAGCACACCTCCAAAGTGACCCTAAGCAGTTTTATTTTGCCCTGTCTGTTTGGGCCCTTAAATTTATTTCCTCAGATGCAGGGGTGAGGAAGAAAAAGACCATAAGAAAGAGGAGGGGAAGGGGTGGTGAGACAGACTGCAACATTTGGCTTGTGTTTAGCACCCAAGAAAGATTGCAACGACCGAGTAACAAGGCCTGGTGGTGTTCATAGTGGTGGCGTTAGCAGCAGAATGGAAGGGACTGCTCGTTGTGAGCCTTCAAGACCTATGGCGACCCTATCATGGGGTTTCCTTGTCAAGACCGGTTCAGAGGGGTTTTGCCTTTGCCCTTCTAGGGCTAGTAGGAGCAGCAGGACTTCGGGGAGGCACATCTTTCCCCAGGCAGAATGGCAGAGCGAATCCATCCCCATCAGGAGCTCTTTCTCCAAAGCTTGGCATGTCTCCGGGAAGAAGAAGAATCCCTTTTCTCCTCCAGCCCTGACGATCTAAAACTGACAGGCCCTTCACGTTGGGTTCCGACATCATAAAACGTTTTTTATGGAAAGGCGCTACTTGTTAAAAATGAAGAGTGGGGGGGGGGGAGAGAAAAGTTTTAAAGGTTGGGAAGCCTCAGAGACAAAACGAGCAGAGCCTTTCTTCTGGCTGGCTCTTCCCACTCCCCAGCCTCCCAGCATCTGTCTTCCACTCCTTTCTTGTTTTATTTAGTGATTTAATTTTACCATCGGTTCTCTTCCTCCTCCCCAAAAAAAAACCCTCCATCATTCTGTGCCCAACCTCTTAATTCCACCAAGAAAGCCCCGTGTGCCTTTTGTTATGATTAATCATTTTTCCTTTGTTTTCGTTTTAGACCCAATGGCTGGATCGTCTGGGCGGCACGTGATTCCCCCCCCCCTTTCTTTGTCTTCCCCCCGAAAATGAGGGGTAAATTTTAATTGGCGTGAGACTATTTAGAAGAAGATTTTTCCAAGTGGAAGGGAAGGAGGAGGAGGGGGACTGTTGGAAAGGAAGGAGGAGGAGGAATGAAACCCTTCGCGATTGACTTTTGGAGTCAACCCAGTCGGCTAAGGGAAGTCTATTTTATTTTATTTTATTTTATTTTACTTTATTTTATTTTATAAGGCTGTAAAACGAAAGCCACGACAGCCATAAAACTAAAGGGATAAAACGGGAGAGAACGCGATTCAATGCCTTCCTCGTTAATGTCGGAAGAGAAGAGGGAATCCGGTCGTGCGACTTTCGTTTTTAAGATCTCCCCCTCCCGATCATTTGACTGCTGCCCCCCCAAAGGTCCCCTTCCTCCCCCCCAACCAGTCAGTTTTCAAAATGGACCAATGGGACGAGAGCGAATTAAGAACAAAAAAGTTTATTCCAGAATTGTTCCACAGACAACTCTTCGGCAAAGAAATCAAACTGCCTACTGTAAAGAACAAAGAAAGATGAGTCCAAAATAAAAGAAAGAAAGAAAGAAAGAAAGGAGGAGGAAGAAGAGAGAGGGAAGTGGTGGGAGAAGAGGAAGAGGAGGAGAAAAAAGAGGGCTGGGGAGGGATTTCACTAGTTCTTCTAACTGAGGACTATACAATTACAGCCTGGCTCTGATTTCATGCCTCCAGTAGAACTAAACACATCATTATTTTATTTTTAAATACGAAGGTAACTACTGGATTTTCCCCTAAATTACAATAACTAAAAAGAAAAGAAAGAAAAGAAAAAAGAAGAGGAAGAGAAAAAGAAAAGCTGGTTGTACATTGACAAGGCGAAACACCATATTCCTTTATAACAAGTAAATACTAAAAAAAAAAGTACATTTTCCCCCTTATAAATACATATATGTTGGGATAAATAATACAAAAATCAACCAAAGGGAAAAAATAGTTTAAAACTGGCTATAACCAATAAATATATAATATATATATATATTTATATATATATGAATGTTCACTGGAACACAGCACGCTCCCATTGAAAGACTTCTCCAATGGGTTGTCCTTCAAAAGTTGGTATATATACCCATTAAAATGTAAACTCTAAGTGCAAGGACGATGTCAGGCCAAAGAAGAGGCGGTCAGGACATATGGCCCTCCCTCCCTCCTATAAGGGCCATCAGCTTCCGCTTCCGTTTTGGAAAGACATCACAGTTTCTGTTCAAATATACCCTGTTTTCACGTTCAAGAGAGGAAGAGATGCAAACAAGCGCAAGGCGCCTTAGATTTGAGACTCCCCCCCAAAAGAGGAACCCTCTTTCTTTTTTACAAAAGAAAGAAAGAGGGTGAGGCAGTCACTTCTCCAGAAAGAGGGGGGTGTCTCCTATGTTTCTTCTTAATGGTGGACCCTGGTTCCTTTTGTAAAGTAGTTTTTTAAAGAGTTTTGCAGAAGAAAGTAATATTTAAAGGGGCTTCTCAGTTTTCTCCCCTTCCCCAGCACTTAGGGGAAAAATCAAACGGGTAGTGCCTTGAAATTTGGGTGGGGATGAGGCAGAGAATACACTTTTTGCCTTTTCAGACAATGGGGTTGGAGAGCAGATAGTGGAAATGGGATGGAAAGGAACCATTTAGAAGGGACAGGTTTTGAGATGGCGGGAAAGAGGAGAAACCACAGGACTTCCAGTCCTAGAAGCCAAGAGTTGGAAGGGACCTCAAGGGTCATGTAGCCCAACCCCTGAAACTTAATACCGGGTTTATTTGTGACCCTTGTCCACACTTTGGAATGCATGATTTATGTTATTTTTATGGTCCCCAACCCTTATTTAAAACAACAACAATAAATGGATTGTATTGTTGGATTCCTCGACTTTTTCTCTTTTTATAAAAGGAAAAAACACACACTTTTAAAACGTTCCAGACATTTGTGTCGAAACCTCCTCTGGACAAAGAGAAAGGGCTAAATGCAAATTGGCAAAGGATTGCTCCGCCATGAATTGATAGTTAACTCATCTGTCAGATTATCAAAAGGGGTTTTAGAAGGATCTGAAATTCATTTAGGGAGCCCTCTTCCCCTTCCCTTCCCCTCTGTGTTCCTTGTTCTAAGCCAACTGTACTTGGTTGAGGAAAAGGGTGACAAGCCCTACTGAATGGATCTATTTTTGAATAAGGGGGTTGCATTATGACCAATGTCTGTGTGTGAGAACCTGATTGTCTCTAAACACCTGGGAAGTCTTCTCCAATTGTAAACATGATATTTGTTAACCATACATACACTCTATTGGAAAAAAAATAACTTGCACCTAGACTTGGGACAGTATGGGAGCAAGATCCACTGCTGTTCCACAAAGCCAGATCCACTGAAGGGAATGGCTGCTGCACTTCCATCTGGATTGTGTCCATCACCACACTTCCACAATTCTAGTATCTCTTAATCCCAAGTAAGAGTGCTGAAAACTGGAGAGAATCTTTGATCAGTCTGAGGGAAACTGCAATCCTATCCTGATCCACAGAGTGGTAAATCCCATTGTTTTCAATGGGATTTCCTCCTAGAATAAATATGCCTCACATCAAAAGGGGAATGCCAGATCCAAAGAGGTTGTTTTGCCAGTGTTATGGTTCTTGCAGGGCATACAGGCCACAATGTTTTGTCCCAAAATGAAGGACAAACCAGTCAAGCACACCTTGTGATCAGAAAAGTGATCTGGGATCCTTCCTGGGAATCCTGGCTATGTATCCCTACTGTACTTTCTCTGAGGGGTTGGTTTGGGGGAGCGGTTTGCAACTTTGGCTACAACCTTGGAAACAAAACCAGGGGGGAAAGCTTGGAAGGAAGCCTGACAGTCCCCAGTGGAACTGCTTTCTAGCAGAGAATCCTTAACCCAGATTTACTGGGGAATAATGGCAGATTACACAGAAGAAGGCAAGAAGGCAAGATAGAGAGTCATTCCAGATCTTGGGTTCTACAACTTTTGACTACCTGTAAGGAACTGCACTTTTAAAAATGAAATCTTCTCAGGTTTAGGAAATACATACTCCCTACATGTAGCAAACCAGTGCATCAGGAATATATGCTATTTATCTGCACTCAGGATTTTGTTCTGAATTTTTTTTATGGTACACTCTAGAATGCTACCACTTCTATCTCTCATGTACATTTCTGGGGCATGTTTAGGGCTGCATTTCAGACAATAAGATTTTAAAACAGAAAAAGGAAAAAGAAAAACAGAAGAGGATTCCTACAATGAAGCCAAGAAATCTTATTGACTTCCCTGCTTCACCTATTCGGTTTAAGGCTTAAACCCAAACTAAGCCCTGATTAATTAAATCATCACTTGAGCTGCCTAGATGGCTAGACCACTACCTACATGGCAAATGTTCTTGGAGCATTAACTCTCAGGATCCCTAACCATCAGCCATACTGACTGGGGATGCTGGGAGCTGAAGTATCAATATCTAGAGAACCTGAAGTGAGAACTGCTTCCATATGATCACAGGGGATTGTTTTAAATCAGGGTCCTCTAAGGACCAGACCTGAGTCCTGTAATTGATGTCAGGGCTCCTCTGAAATATGCAAATGACATTGTGCTGTGAGCATGTGCAGAGGGCATTTGGTTCCCCTGCGGAGGAAGGGGAAGTTTCTCTCGCAGTTCTGAAGGCTGGGATTAGCAGAAAGGCTTTCTAGTGAAAGGACTTGATTACCAGGCAGGTTAGATCCTCCATACTTCTTTCCCTGCCCTCATCTACCTCAGTTCCCTTCTGTTGGTGCAAGGGGGCCATTGTGGGGTAAGGGGTTGAGGTGGATGAATGGTGATGGTGGCAAAAAACAACAACAATAGGACTTGACCCAGTTAGCATCAATATTAAAAAACACAAAAAAGAACTTGTGGGGTAGCCTTCTCCAGTCACCCTTGAGACACGGTGGACCACAACTCCCACCATCCCCAGGCAGCATAGACAAGCTATCTGGAGCTGATGGGCATTGCATCCCAATACATGGGGGGAGATCTAAACGATTTGTAAAGGCGTTTCAACACAAATGTCGCTATTGTTGCTAACCTTTTCCAAAAAAAGATCCCACCAAAACTTCAGCACGACCCACCAACCCACCAAAGAAACGCAACCAGACAATGCCCCCATCTGCCCACCCCCATCCCCACCCTTTGCCCCAGCCTTCCTCCACCAAGCCTCCCCACCCCACCCCCTTGAAGTCTCTCCTGCCCCTCATCACAGGTGGGTCAACTTGGGTGCCTCTTGGATTCTACCCTGAGTAGAAGCGTGGTGGGTGGAAAGGTCTGTGTAGGTCGGGTGGGACTCGCAAGGTCCATGGTGCTGGTTGGGGCCCATCGGAGGGCCCCCGTTGTACTCCATGTTGGGGGGCTGGTGGTGCTGGAGGGGGTTCAGCCCATAAAGCGAGGGGGCCGAGTTGGGCAGAGAATCCACGTAGTTGCCGCCCACGTAGACGGGGCTGCCCTGCATATTGGGGGGGGCCATAGCCGCCCCCTCCTCCTCCTCCTCCCCCACCGCCCCCTCCTCCTCCATTACCCTGTAAGATGTGGGGGTCGTATTCAGGGGCCGTGTTGGCATACTTCTGCTGGCCCGGGCAGCCCTTGATGGGGTTTTGGTAGGCCGTGGGCATGGCGTAGGCATTCTGGTGGGGTTTGTTGAAGGAAGGCGGAGAGGGGGCCTCATAGTTCGAAGTCATGGGGTGCAAGGCGTTGAGGAAGCCTGCGCTGGACTGCATGGCTTGGGGTGGGCTGCCAGTCGGGGAAGGGCCCCCTGAGGAAGAGCCCAAGCCTTTGGATTTCTGGTCCTTCTTGTACTTCATCCTCCGGTTCTGGAACCAGATCTTGATCTGCCGCTCGCTGAGGTTCAAGAGGTTGGCCATCTCCACCCGACGGGGCCGGCAAAGGTACCGGTTGAAGTGGAACTCCTTCTCCAGCTCGACCAACTGGGCGCTGGTGTAAGCGGTGCGGGCCCTCTTGGAAGCCGAGGAAGAGGAGGAAGAGGAAGAGGACCCCGGAGGGCTTTTCTCGCCGCTGCAGCTTTCTGGGGGAAGGAGGTCGGGGGGAAATGAAATCAAAGATAATTACTTACATGCAGAAAATTGAATGCACAGGCCTCTTAATAAATCCTCCAACAGGCGAGAAGGCTTCAGTCCTCCCCCCTCCTTCTCCGCCTTCTCCTCCAGTCCTCACTCCATAATCATGTCATTTATTAAGAGTTCTGTTCTCCGAAGCTGCCCCTTCGCTTTATGAAAATTTGATCATGTCATGCAGAAAAGGAATCCAGGGCTATTTATTTGGGAGTCGATTATTTTTTGAAACAGACCCTTTCAAAGGAAATTACGCCTGGCAAGTGGGCAGTGTTTGGAAAGCAAAATTAATCACACGCACACACAGAGAGAGGCCTGCAGCGTCAGTAACTTTGCTCCGACATACGCACACAAGGCAGAATTAATCCAGTTTGAGAGCGCTTTAGCGGCCCAGTTGCCAATGCTAGGGGATTCTGGTAGTTTCGTGAGACACTGAGCCTTCTCTTCTGGTGCCACAACAAACTACAAGTCCCAGGATTCCATTAGGATGGAGCTATGACAGTTAAACTACTGAGTCAGGGCAGTGAAAGCGGTCTCAAACTGGATTATTTCTGCAGTGTATTTTGGGCCTTTGATGACCTGCAAGGGGCCTGCAAAAGCACACACAGGAATGGACAGGTGTGTGTAGCATGCAGATCTGAATATCAAGTGGGTAACTGTCTCTCTCTCTCTCTCTCTCTCTCTCTCTCTCTCTTTCTTTCTTTCACTTACTCCTTCACACACACACAGAGAGGATTTACTGGAAGCACCTGGTAATAGAAAGTTCTCCTTTTCTTCATCAGCAAAAATCATTTCAGTGAGTGAAGACCTGCTCACAAGAACTTTCTACAAACTTGTGTCCCAAGTAGTCCTGTCATTCACTGTGAATTCACGTAAATGAGCAGAAGGATGGGTGAGTGGATAAAACAGCCCCTCAATATACACTTGATAACATCCAAATTTAATCCTGATCCTCAGTGCAATACATGCATTAAATAAGCTGTGAATTTGCAAGAGGAGGTTCTCACAAAGACAACACAGCCTAGAGCAAGGATAAGGAAGGTGTAGCCTTCCAGATGATGTTGGACTACAGCTCACATCATCCTTCACCACTGGCTAGAGCTGATGAGAGTTGCAGTTCCAAAATCATCTGTGGAGCCAGGTAGTCCACTCCTGCACTGACCTTTTCACAAGCCTAAATCATGATTCAAACATCTTAGCTGGCTTCAGCTTTAATTCATATTTGAGGTGAATGTTGGGCTGGGGGTGAATTTGGGATTAATATTTCAATAGTATTCAGTGAAGCATGCAGTAGTGCACTCAGGTTGTTGTTATGTGCATTCAAGTCATTTCCTACTTATGGTGGCCCTCCACTGTTCAGAGGAGGCTTCCTTGCCCAAAGTCACCAACTTGATTTCCATGGCTCTAGAAGGGACTTGAACCCCAGTCTCCCAGAGTCCTAGTCCAACACTCAGACCATTATATCACTCTGGCCCAGTTGCCAAGTGATACAAACTATATGGCCAGATTGCACAGTAGGGAGTTCACATCTTTCATGAGAATAGGTGGTAGAAAATCATTATCTATTGAAAATATACTAGGGTCTAAAACACACTGCAGAAATAATCCAGTTTGAGACCACTTTAACTGCCATGGCTCAGTGCTAGGGAATCCTGGGAATTGTAGTATATTGTGGCACCAGAGCTTTGTGAAAGAGAAAGCTAAATGTCTCACAAAACTACATTTCCCAGAATTCCCTACCATTGAGCCATGGCAGTTAAAGAGGTCACAAACTGGATTATTTCTGCAGTGTGTTTTGGACCTATGATAGCCTTACCCCAGGCATCATATCCTTTTGACTTTGAAAGAGGCTATATTATAGGGAGCAGATCTTGAAAAGCCTACTTTTTGGGATGGACCCCTAGAGTTTTCCAGCCACTTTCCCAAGCTCTGATACTAAGCATCTATTGAAGTTACTCTCATTTATTTTCTTGTGAATCTGCACTAAGAAAGGTACCCAGAATCACTGATATCTGTGACTGTTGTCAGCTTTTATCTCATGTATATTCACTGACTCTTAATCATGCTATGATCTAAATATGAAGTATAAATCTATTTTATATGTACTACATTACTAGCTTATACATGGACAAAATCCATTTTGCCTACAATAATAGGCAAAGATTGTATAACAGCAGCAGAGTTCCTCTGTGCAAGAAATCAGTTACTCTGTGACTGTTATTAGGGAGCATCCATGCTAAACCAATGGCTTACAAAATGGAGTACAGCACACATCTTGGGACATTGATGAAAACATATTTGACAGATGTAAAAGACAAACAGAGAGAGAGAAAATGAGAGCGAGAGAGATTGGACTGGAATCCTATCAGTAATCCCAGCTAAAAATTAATGGAAGAATGAATCATGTAAACTCCCTTGATTCAATGGGTTTACTCTAGGTGGTGCCACCAATAATCTGGGAAGTTCCATTTACTATAGCCAGTATAGTAAGGTCTATCCTTTTATGTGCTAAGGTAGGAACCAAGTAACCAGGTTTTAATGGCAGAAGAATGGCAAGCATCAATTCAGAGTGGCACTCACGGTTCACTTTTTAAAACGTTTCTTTTGGTAGACAAGAACAACAATAATAATCCTTCCAGCTAGAAGACAGAAGGAGGTAAAAGTTTTCTCCTCCACCTTATCTGTCATTGCAAGAAAATTCAAACTTCGTTGTTGTTTTTTCTGAACATGGGGAGCATTACAAAACATCACTCTCACCCATTGCCTAAAGTGGTACAATCTATACTACCACTTCATTCTAGCCTACAGATGGACTTATCCTGTGTCTTTCAGTTGGCACCCATGCAAAGTAATCTGGCATCAAAGGTGAGGGCATGAATCCACAGCAGCCTCAAATTCACTGAATTTCAGATAAAAGCTGGGCTGGACCAGGGACTACACTCACCCTAAGTAGCTTTAAATATATGATTATCAATCACCCCCAAATTCTGATCCTCATTTGAGAAACTGCAGGTCTGATTTTATTATGGCTGGATAAATAGGGTGGAAGAAGATGGCAGAAGCAAAATAAGTTTCTCTGCCCTCTTTGTCTCTTTCTTTTGCCCCCTGACCCCCTGAATACTTCATAATCCACCTAGTATTTTGCCACCTTCAACCTCTGCTTCCACTATGTGGCCATCCTGGCTGGGGATTCTGGGAGTTATGATCCAAAAAGATTCATTTGTAATCCAAGTCTCAGTTTTATCTGGCTGAGCTCTTACCTTTGGAATAAACTCCTCCTATCTTTGTCATCAAGTCATTTTTGTACTGCTCCTCATATTCAGAAAAAAACAAGTTTGATACCACTTTAATTGCCATGGCTCTGTCCTTTAAAATATTGGGATTTGTAGTTTGATGAGGGATTTAGAATTCTTTAGTGCACTCCTTTAAACAGCTGCATTAGAGCTGTCTTGTAGGGAATTCTAAATACCTCAAGACAGTGAAAATCCCAAATACGCCATAGAATGGAGCCATCACAGTTAAAGTGGATCAAACTGCTATAATGTTGTAACATGGGCACACTCTTTCATATTTCTCCTACAGCCTAAGCTGGTACATGTGGATACAGAGCTGGGATCTGTGCACTCTCATTTTAATGTGACTTGTGCAAGGGACTGTCCTGTTCATCTGTGTCCATCCATATCTCCTTTCAGTCCTCCTCTTCTACACCTGTCCCATTTTCCACATAGAGAAGTTTAGGCACTTGACCAGAGATCTCCTCATGAGAAGGACAGACGTTTAAGACACCAGTCAACAGAATGAGCAAAAGGTGTAACTCAGGTCTTGATTTCATTTTGCAATACTGACCACCATAGCTACTTTTTATCTCTCCACCCTCTCTTTCCAGAATCCAGAGATTAAGGCTGAGAAAAATCCTTACTTCCAAGACCAATCTACCATGTTCTTTATGAGCCAACCCCAACATTTATTCTGTTCCAGTCCATGGGTCTGTAGGCCTGGTCTCCGTCACCCCTGGGCCACAAAACAGGACCAGAGTAACAAAAGGTTCCCACATATGCAACAGAGATGGCTTACCTTGTTGGGAAGTAAGTCCAGAAAAAGCACATTACATAGAGGACATACATCCATGGACAGGCTAGATCTGAGCTTGTAAATTACTTTATAGACTACAGGTCCCAGAATCCCCTAGCTCCAGCATGGAACAGGGGATTGTGGGAGTTATCATCCAACCATAATTTCTCCCACCTCTGATGAAGACCAGTCTTCAATTATCTAGTCACAACTGGTGGGAAGAAGGACAACTTTCCATCCTGTCTAGTCCTGCTGTGGGTGCATATGGGATGTGGGGACTCGTGGTGCATTATATATGTGTCTGGGGGTGTTGTTATATTCCAAAAGCAGATACCTGAGCTGGGGGAGCTGTTTTTCTGCTTGGAGTTTTGCCTCGACTCTTTCATCCAGGGGAAAATTTGCTTGGTGAGGGCGCTGTTACTTGAACCCAGGCTGGATTTGTTGGAGGCATTTTTGACCCCAGCAGGCTGGTTATGGTTATTGCTGCTACTGCCACCATTGCTGTTGCTGCTGCTGTTGGTTGAGGAGGTGGTGGTGATGGGATTGGAGGGTGGCGAGATGGGTGGGGGTGGGTGATGCTCCTGAGGCAGACTAGGCCGCATGCAGCTCCCATTCAGGTCTTTCGTTTTGGCCAGGGGGGCAGTGTTGCCAAGAGACTGGAGGGTGCAGGCTGGCCTCTGGTAGTCGTTCTCCACATGAGCTGCAGGCTGGAAAGGCTGAGGTGGGGGTCCCTCGTACCCAAAGCCGTTGGCCCCTTGGTAGGAGTAGCCTCCAAAGAGGGTGGAGGTGTCATAGTAGGTTGTTTTCTGCATGGCTGGGGCTCCCCGAGATTCTTGCTCACTGCTACCAGGCTCTGGTTGACCCCCTCATGGAAGGACATTGGCACCCCGAAGGTCACGTGGTGAGGAGGCCTTCCCCGGTGTCTTTTGGAAGCTGACCTGAAAGGTTAGAAGGCACACACAATAATACGGAAAGGCCTATGAATCCATCTTGGCCATTGAAAGGCCTTGTGACATGAATAGCTGGCTACTGAGGAGGAGGAGGATGGGGAACGGATAGCATATGCTGCTGGCTGGCTGGCTGGCTTCCTAACAGATCTCTGCCTGCCTGGTGTTCTTGGGCCTCCCTCTGCTCCCTCTGACCAAGGGAGCAACTTCATCAAATATATCAATATCAAAATGAGTCCCTGTGTCTGTTGTGTGTGTGTGTGTGTGTGTGTATGATCTGCTTACTATGCTTTAGTTTGCAAAAATCAATTTCCCAATAGCATTGCCCCATTGTTCTTGTTATAATTCCTATTTAAGGACCATTATCTAGCAATTGGTCCAACAGATAGGGATATAAACCTAGGCCTAGGCAGGATTTCCTGTAGACCGCTCAGCCTGACCCTCCCAAGAGTTGTCTGTGTGTTGGTATCTACCCGACCTACTCACATACACAGCATAGATACTACTCACTGACACTCAGACAACATATTTTCCTTATGCGCCCATTAAGAAATGATAAAAATTCAATCTAATCCTTTGCTTTCCATGGGACGTTCAACCCCTTCATCTTCTATTTACAGAGATTTAGTTGGGAAGAAACGCCATATGATAAGTAAACATTTAACCGGAATCTATGGGACTTGGTAACAAGGTAAACAAAGTGGAGATCCGTGATATAAAATCATTTGCTAGGCCTTTCCTTCTGTACCAGCAATAATACCATCTTCATATCTCTTCTTCACACACACACATCACGTTGAGTTGTTCTAACCTAAATTCATGTTACAGCATTAGAATTTAATATTCGCTTAATCTGATTTCCCCTGCCCCAAAGGAGTTAGGAGCCCCAGGAAAAAAAAACAACAGCAATACAAGTATAGATCAAGGAAGATCATATTTGAACAGTTAGCTTAAAAATAAAAAATAAATATTTCAAAGTTTAAATGGAAGTATAACACATCAATTTTTTTAAAAAAAATATAAGGATTAATTCTGTTCTTGAAGTTTTGCTACATTTGCATAGTTCTCCCAGTCTGCTGCAACCAGAAGAGGCTGGGAAATATGATCAGTTTTGAAGGACTGGCCCTTTTGATGTTGTTTTTTTTTGGGGGGGGGGTGGGGGGGGAGGCTGTCCTTTGCAGCTCTAGTTGTAGTTGCTAAAACCTACTAGGGAAACCCCTTTCCCTTGCTGTCAGTTGCCACTCCAAGGTGTGAGTCTTGTCTCTTTCATGCTACTCCTTCTCATCTTTTCTTTTGAACAGAACCCTATTTTGTCACTGAACCATTTGGTTGCCTTCATTCCTCCCCTCTTGAAACTTTTATGTTTGGTGTCCCATCTTTTCCCTTCAAGGAGGGGGGAAATGCTTTCCCCAGAGGCAAAGAAGAAAAAAAGAAGGAAGGAAGGAAAGAAAGAAAGAGAGAGAGAGAGAGAATACACTGCTTTCCCCTTCCAAAAAGCAGGTTTACTTTCTCCACGGTTGTAAGAATGGAAGAAGGTTATGATTATATCAACTGAGAAGAAAATCAATCCATTGATGCATGATGTGTGCTTATGTTTATCTATGTCCTCTTGCTCTCTGTGTGTCTCTATCAGTATAAACATATGAGGCCTATGTGGTGAAAATCCTATTTCACTCTGTTCAGCCATTCTGCTTTCCATTTCAAATTGTTATCTCCAATGCTCTGTTTTCTCTTCTGCTTCTTTGCAAGCATTTTTTTAAAGTATTGTAATCCAACATTGGCTGGTTTGACCATTGGGAATGGCCCTACATTGGGATACAGGACAACTTTTTCCTTCCAGACGTCCCTACATTTGTGCAACAAAACCCAAAATAATAAAATAAAATAAAATCAGATCTCATATTTCAACTCCTGTCCTACTTCTCCTTCAATTCAAGCTTCTATGGATCCTATAAAACAGCATCTTGTGATCCTCTCCTAAATCTTCCACGAATTAGGCATAACCATTGGTTTCTAGAAGTAGGCAGTTAAGATATTTCCTGAGCATTAACTGCAGAGGATGATAGTCTCTCTGGTTTGTTTCAGTTTCGAGAGAAGGTTTTTTTCCCCCAGCAGACATAAACTGTCTAATGTTTTCAACCTAACGAATGGATTAAAAAGGGAAAGAAAAGAAAATGCATTTCATTATGAAAGACTGGGCAGAGTGCTAATTTATTAAGGAGTTCAGCCATAAGGAGATTTTACTAGGCCTCGCTGGTTTCTTTTTGGGTTTCCTGGGACCTCTAGAGAGCCTAAGAAGCAGGCCGCAAACGATTTCTTAAAAAATTAAGCAGTGCATTAAAAATTAATCCTCTCCAAAAGGCATCCAAAGTGGTCTGTGTGTTCAGTAGCCAAGATCGGAGTCCCCTTTTGTATCTCATCTTTCAACGCTTCCCAAATGTCGGTCATTTATCTTAGTCGAGGACGGCCTGGAATCGTAAATGATTTCCTCCAAGGAATTGTTGATTGTTGTGGTTTAAATATAATAATACATTCCTTCCCCCTTAAAAAAATATCCTTTTCAATAATAATAATAATAATAATAATAATAATTAAAAAATCAGAGTGAGCATTTATAATTAGTCCTTGAAATATTAGCTCAGAAGTTGCTTTTTACCGGCTTGGAAGTTGCTCTCTCCTTTTTCTTCTTTTCTTTTCCTTTTTGAAATTCCCGACAACGAAGAATGCGGCTTCATAAGAAACCTTCCTCTCTCCTTCTTGGGAACTTTGGTAAGAGAGAAACGAAGGCTTTTGGTCCTGTTTTCGATCTGAATCACGAAGGCGATTGTGAAGAGATGGAACCGAAGGCCGAGTAAATCGAGGACAGAAAATAGAAAAAGGAGCGATTTCGTTCCTTTTCACCTCCATGTTGGGAAGGAAAAGGATACTCATAGTCTCAGCATTGCTCCTGGATGAAGCTCAAGGCGTTATTTCCCCCAACTAGGCCAAAGACGATGGTGGGAAATAATAATAATAGTAGTAGTAGTAATAATAATAATAGTAATAGTAATAGGAGCCAAAGAGTGGAGTTCAAAGCCACATCCCAGTATAATAATAATAATAATAATAATAATAATAATAGGAGCCAAAGAGTGGGGTTCAAAGCCACATCCCAGTATAATAATAATAATAATAATAATAATAATAATAGGAGCCAAAGAGTGGGGTTCAAAGCCACATCCCAGTATAATAATAATAATAATAATAATAATAATAATA
>NC_056527.1:93835635-93842768 GCF_019175285.1 Sceloporus undulatus
ATAATAATAATAGGAGCCAAAGAGTGGGGTTCAAAGCAACATCCCAGTATTGTCAGTACATTCAGAGCTTGCAAAGAAACGAAATTGGAAGCCAGCAAAACGAGAAGGAAATAAAAGCGTTCTAGAGGGGGAAAAAGAAGAGAGGAAGGGGAAAGGGGGAGGAAAAGAGGGGTGAGGATAGCAAGGGAGAAAAAAGAGGGAGGAAAGGGGGTAGAAGGAAGGGGAGGGAAGGGAAGGGAAGGAGGGGTGGAAGAAGAAGAAGACGAAGAAGAAGAGAGGGAGAGGGAGAGGGAGGCAGAGAGAGAGAGAGAGAGGCTGCGTGGAAGGAAGCTTAAAGCTTGTGAACTCTTCATGAACCGCGATGCGAGTCATACAGCTATAAATCATGGAGACACGGTCTCCGCCATTCACAAACTGATAGCCTATTTCGGTCCACCTTACCTTAGCCTCTGACGAGAGCAGCGCGGCGAGCAGACATAATATATTTTCGCAGCCAGCAACCAACGCAATCAATAAGCCAGGAGAGCAACTCCCCCCATTCCTCTCGGGTGGCTCTCCCCCCCCCCTCTCTCTCTCTTTTGTATGTGTGTGTGCAAATGTTCAAGGAATATCTAGAGAGAGAAATCCGGTCCTAACGCCAAAAGGAGGGGGACATCTCTATAGGAGCTTACGATGAGGGATGCTCGGGTCTACACACACACACACACACACACACACACACACACATACACACTCTCTCTTTCTCTCTCTCTCCGTTTGGGAGGAAGGTGAGGCGAGGTAGAAATCAGAAGATCCTAGACAGCCCTCCCCAAGATGTATAGGGGATCCTGCCTGCCCTATAGTCTCCGTACGCCCTGTTCACGGTTAACAATGGCCTCTGGCATTACAGCAGAAGGCAAGAGAGAGAGAGAGAGAGACGGAGGGAGAGAGAGAGAAGGAGGGAGAGAGAGGAAGAGAGAGAGACAGACAGACAGGGGATCGAGGAGGGGAAAGAGAAAGAATCGCTGCCATTAAAAAAGGAGAAGAAACCCTCAGCTGAGCAAGGCTGAGGTTTCCAAGGAATAAAATAACCATTATTGCAAGAGCTGTAGCAATGGGATTCGACAAGGAAAGGGGTCGTGGGAGGGGGGGGGGAGAAGGAGAAAGAGAGGAAGGGGTTTCTTGTCTGGAGATCGGGTCTGCATGTTGGGGGAGAAGGGGGTCTCATGTTCTCTCTGTCTCTCTCTGTCTCTGTCTCTCTCTCTCTCACACACACACACACACACATACACACCCTAGAAAGGCTGAGGCAAACAGCGAAGAAATGAGGAAAAAATGCAAATCGCATGGTGTTGGATGGACCCAGGCCTAGTAGCAGGGCAGCAAAGGCGGCATTGATTCACGTGCTTCGCAATTAAGGGTCTGATTATGCTAATAAATCGTTGCAAGAGAGGCAGGTTTTCCCCTCCTCGAAGCCTTCTTCTTCTTCTTCCTCTCGCTTCCCAGCTGTCATTTCTTCCCTGGGCATCCCTCCAGTTGTGGACTTCTCCACTTAAGACAAGAAAGGATGGATGGATGATCCACGGATAGGAATCATAGAATCCTAGAGTTGGAAGAGACCCCAAGGACCATCCAGTCCAACCCCATTCTGCCATGCAGGAACTCTCAATCAAAGCATCCCCACTGACAGATAGCCATCCAGCCTCCGCTTAAAGACTTCTAAGGAAGGAGACTCCACCACACTCCGAGGAAGGAGATTATGACAAGCAAAGTGGCCGGAGAAGACCTGAGATATCCAAATACTATTAAAAATGCCAGCCCCCTACCCATACTATTCATAATTGGGTGGCTTTCAAAGTCTTGGGTTTTTGCTTTTAAAAGAAGTTTTAAAAACATTCTGGGTGATAGGAAAAGGGGAAGAAGAGTCAGAGACTTTTTCCAGAGTTTACCTGTCCTGTTATTGTGTGTGACTCTCTATGCTCTTGGGATACGTATAGAGTTGCAATATGGATGGACGCAACACATAATGAAGGAAGAAAGATAGTAGGAAGGGGGACAAAACCAAGAAATAAAGGTAGGAAGAAGAAAAAAGGAGGGGGAAAATTAATTTATATTTTAAAACTTCCGGCACCCATCATACTCTTTCCAAGCATAGGGAAAAATAAAGTTCGGGGACTGGGGCTTGATCCTCAACTCTTTATCTAGCAGCAGAGACGTGAGAAGTCATCTGAATAGAGAAGGTAAAGGGAGGTTAACGCTACATAGGAAGATGGGGGAAAGTCTTTTCAAGTCACTCAAGATTTATGACCCCTGTTCCCTGTTTCACAAGTAGGTTTGCTTGCCAAGCAAAACGTTTGGCATCTTCTGCCGGGGACAGTTAAAAAGGAACTGCCGCCTGAACTCAACGTGGGAGGAAAAAGTTGAGGTGTCTGCACATTTTTTGGGTGTGAATGTGACTCAGAGGGTGGAAGGGCTATTGTAATTTGCCCTTCTTTTTGCCAACTCCACTTCTGGGCGGGGGAATGAAGTGCTGAATCCAAGGGAACTGGCATTTAGGAAAGGAAGGATGCCTTTAAGTGGTTCTCCTTTTTCGGCTTCTTCTTTTTGCTCTATCACACCATTGAGGATGCTATGGGAGCGGCATCTGCAAAGGGCTCCATAGACTACCATTGACTGCTCTTCTCCACCTGGATAACCACCTTCCCCTTTCTTGACCACTCTTCCTCTTCCTGAGCTGAGAAACCAACAGCACAGATCTTTGTGAACTGGTGGGTTGTTTCCTGTTGTGGAACATCATCCTGAGGTGAGACACCAGACTGGGTCATGACCAGCGGATGGTTCTCAAGAAGAACTTCATTGGCAAATCAAGTTGCTTGGAATTTCCCATGGAGACATCTATAAGTGTGTTCTGGACCACACTTAGCACTACCTTGGATGGCAAACCAAACTTGCAGGAAGGACAAATTGTGCACTTTTCATATATATATATATATATAACAGGGTTGCAAGGCAGTTTATGCCTCCTTCAAAATTTGGAATTTGTAAGCTTGTGAGAGTAATTGTTGCTGTTTTTTATTCTGTATTTCCAGGTCAAATGCTCTTTCAGCTTTTCCAAATAACTAGGGCTGCAGTTCTAGCTTTACTTCTATGGTAATCAGTACTCTTGAACTCAGTGGGGCTTACTTCTGGGTACAACTGGTTGCAATCCTAGGCCTAAATCAAATTGCTAGCCTTATCTATAGTAAACCCTTTAACAACAGAACTAACTTACCTGCTGATTTATCAAGTACCTATTGATTCAATGGGTCTACTCTAGTTGTGGGCTAGCAGTTGAATTTGGGTCCTAGCCACACCTACCCAGAGCAAAATTGCATCCAAACTGCAGTTTGACACCACTTTAACTGCCATGATTTAATGCCATGGGATCCTAGGATTTGTAGTTTGCTGTGGCAGCAGAGCTCTCTAACAGAGAAGATTAATGGTCTCACAAAACTACAGTTCCCAGAATTCCATTGTATGGAGCCATGGCAGTTAAAGTGGTCTCAAACTGGATTATTTCTGCAGATCCCCTAAGCCCTATTGAACTCAGTGGGGTTTGTTTCTTGACTAGAGACGCCAAGGATTATACTTTAAAAGCTGCGGTCCTAGGCCCATTTACCTGGGAGTAAATCTCACTAAATTCAATGAAACATAATTCTGAGAATATATCTACTGGGATTGCAACCAGCAAGTAAAACAAAACCAGGAGAGAGAAAGTAGATTCTTATCTGCAGGAAACACATTTTATGTTGTTGTTTTAAAAGTTACTGAAGATCTTTATGATATAAGATGAGATGAGATGAGATGAGATGGGAGTGTTGCTGAAGAGCTTTAGTATGACCAAGTGAGATAGATAGATAGATAGACAGACAGACAGACAGACATAATTAAAATTCACCTTAAGTGATTAATGGGGAGAAATGGAATTTAGAATTGGAGGGGATATTCTAAAAAGAGAGAAGGGGGGGAGGAAAACCTGGAGGAGAAGGTGAAATTGAAAATAGACTTTTGCTATAGGAGTGGAAGAACTCACTTTGGGTGAACAAAAGTAGTCCCTCTCATCCCTCATATTATTCTTGCAGAAGAAATCAAAGACATAGCCCTGTTAGTCTGTAAAATTAGTAAGTACAGTAAAGGGAACTTGTAGCGCCTTTGAGACTGAAAGAAAGAAGCTGGCTTCTGAGGAAGTAGACTGGAGTCTAGGAAAGCTCATGCTGCCAACTTCTTTCTTTCAGTGAGTCTCCAAGGTCTTGCAGAAGAGTTTATCAAGTTGCCATTTTTTTAAAAAATGCTAGTTGCCAACTAACATTTCAGCATTAATTCTTGAGCCAAGCAAAGTTCAAGACTATGCATGGCTACAGACAAGCTCTGTTTTATCGATGCAAACATACGCTTATAAGGCATTTCAGTCTAATTGGCTTCAGACATGATGGACTAGGAAAGGCGCTTTTGGTTAATGAGTGAAAAAATGTTTTGCTACTAGATTGCTAAGTTAGTTGTGTTGCAAGGGTTAGCCATGACTTCTTTCCTCCTCACTGGAGGAAAAATAGTTTGTGAGATAAATTTTCTTATTAGCAGAAGTATGGCCTCCAATACCAATGAAAAAATAAAACAAAAAGGGAGCTGTTTCCAGACCCACCAATGCTTTCCTTGCCATTGCAACAGTTTTTATCCCTTGGGTAAAGGAGAGAACCTACTGCATTCCTTCCTCAAACGGAAGCCATAAGAATTAAGTCTATTAATCACCTCCCAGATTAATTAACTCCACTTAAACCTCGTTTATTCTCATTCGAGGAAAGGAGACGGATATATATATCCAGAAACTTTCGACAGCCTTCGGAATAGAGTGAAATATAAAATCGGGTGCCCAGTTTCTAATCTACTGGAAGCTTTCAGAGATTTCAACCACCCTGCTTTTGGAGGTATATTAAACGAAGAAAGGGCATTCCCATGAAAATTAACCCTCCCACACACTTTTAGGTAAGCAACAACACTGCAAAAAATTCAAGAAAGAAGGCAGTGTTTCGAAGAATTAAGCAAAACATTGTGGGAAAGGGACTCAAAGATATAGCTGTGTTAGTCTGTAAAATCAGTACGGAAAGAGATCTTGTAGCCCCTTTGAGACTAACCGAAAGAAATAAGTTGGCAGCGTAAGCTTTCCTCTTCGGCTGCCAACTTTTTTCTTTCAGTTAATCTCAAAGGTGCTGCAAGATCTCATTCCACAGTTCCTTGGAAAGCCTGAGAGTTAGGGAACCAGAGAGAGAGAGTGAAAGAGAGATGGGGGGAGAGTTCATTGTAACATATTTTCGTTTGGGAAAACGGTCCCCTTGCTCTCATAACCCGCCTTTCCGTTCTGAATACTAATATTATTAATCTGTAATAAAAACGTCGGCCAACCACACACCCACGCGGCATCCCTCCGATGTCACAGAAAGTCGGGGAAATAAATCACGGACCGGGAGTGCCTTTTCTCCTCTCCTCGACCAACCTCTAGCAATCCGTTGAACGTCATTCCTCTTGGTGGTTCCCCTGGTTTCTGGGGGCACCCTTCCATTTGACTACCCCTCAAAGTTGGCACCCAACCACTTGGATACCCACCCGACCCGACATTTTCCCTTTACTTTTTAATTACTCCTTCGTTTGGATCATAAATCCATTCGTTCCCTGTTTATTTGGAAAGGGTCCCTAAGCCGTGTTAAGAAATCCACCCGAGGTCATCTGTCTTCCCCACCAAAGCTTCTGGTGAAGAAACCGACTGGAGATCAAAAGAAGCCCAAGCAGATGAAAGAAGGCTGGTGATTAAAACAAACCAAAGAATCCAAAGCCAGGACTGCCGCAGTTCCAAACTGCAGCTCGGCTTTACTGGTTCTGCTGGGAGTCTTCCAGTATGGCCTTGATTTCGTAAGAAAGCACGAGTGGATCGGTGTCGGCCGCCATTAGAAAGCATTTCATCCATTTTTTATTTTATTTATTTATTTATGCATCGATTTTTAAAAATATATTTAAAGCTCGGATATTGGCTTCCTGGCAGAGGGGCGGGAAAGCTCCATAGAGATGAATCGGGACCAGTCTTCCCCTCTGCCTCCCTCCTCTCAACCTGGACTTTCCCCATTTTATTTGGACTACAGCTTCCAGGACACCAGATCCCGCCTGATCTTGGAAGCTAAGCTGGGCCAGCCCTGCTTAGTACTTGAGTGAGAGACCGCCAACGAATACCAGGTGCTGTAGGCTTGGTTTCAGAGGAGGGAGCTGGCAAAGCCACCTCTGAGTATTCCTTCCCAAAGAAAACCCTAAGAATTCACGAAGTCGCCATAAATCGACAGGAGACTTGAAAGCGCACACACATCTCTCACCATTCCCACTGGAGGAGAGTTGCAGCCCAACACACCTAAAGGGGGGCAAGTCACACATCAGAAATACACAACTAATAATCGGGAATGGACCTTGTGCAGATATAACCTGGTCCAAGTCCAGAAGATTTCAAATCAGAGAAGTTTAAAATACTAGAGGACCATCTTCATGGAAAAACGAGCTCACTCTTCAGCTCCTAGTTCATTTAAATGCAATTATGTTCTTTATCCACCAACTGGAAACATATAAATGACTGCAGAAGGGAAACAGCACCAGTAGCCTAGACTTCTTCCTTAGCACTTTATGTGTCTCCTCTTCCTTAACCTAAAAAGTAGCTCCTGTTGTCTTCTACATAAGATAAGGCTCAAAAGCAGGAGGACTGAAGTAACTTTTTAAGGCTATTGTTGGCTGTAGTGCAGGAACCTTCTCTCCTCCTGCTTTCCTATTGCTCTCTCTCAAACACACTTTATATGCCACCATTTTACCCCCCTGTGCCAAAGCTACAACTAGTAACAGCATACTATAGAATAATATTTTAAATGGAGTCCTTTATTGCCCAAAAAGCCTCTTCGTTTATTTCTGGTCTGCCTCTCAGCTGTACTGTTACTATAGGGTTGGATCCCGGTTTCAGATCCACTGAAATCAATGGGAATGGACTGACTACAGTAGCAAGACTGCAGTGGGTCTACACTGAAAAGTCTGAATTCAACATAGATAGATAGATAGATAGATAGATAGATAGATAGATAGATAGATAGATAGAT
>NC_056527.1:93842778-93864169 GCF_019175285.1 Sceloporus undulatus
GCTATTATCAGTCCATCTATTATGGATGGATGAATTGATCAATTCATCCATCCATGTGCTGACAGCACTGGTCAGCATAGTGTAGTGGTTTGAGTGCTTTACTATGATTCTGGAGACAAGCATTCAAACTGGAAACCCACTGGATGGCTTAGAGTAAGTCACACTCTCTCAGCCAAAAACAACCCCCCCTCTAAATAAATCTTGCCAAGAAAATCCCGTAGTTTTAGGGTCAGAAACTACTTGAGGGCACAGAACAACATGGCCCTGGCTCTCATGTTGTGGTATTAGAGGGGAGGGAGAGAAAGAGAGGGAGGGAGAGAAGTGGCTAGACTTCCAGTCTGAATTGTATTGTTTTGTATTTTACTTGTACTCCAAGATCCAAGTGGTGCAAACAATATATTAATAACCCATTTTGAACTCAGTTATTTATTTTGACTCCCAAAACTCATCTACACTAAACTTTGCTTCTGGTAGCCCAGGGTTCTTTCCTATCAGCAGTATCTATCTGAAGGAAGCCAGTGAGGAGAGGCCTTTTGTTACTTCTACTAGTAAACAACTAAGAATAAAAAATCTTTGCGGATCTTAATACAAATCCTCCCTCTTGATCTTTACTGTGTCACAAGACTATAAGGCCAACCTCTTCCACAAACAGCAGATCCAGGTCAACTTGACCCCACACACACAAACACATATTCCAAAAGGTAACGTTTACTCCTGTACATGAAAACCTGGTCCACTGCAGCCAATGACTGGTTGTTGTTGTTGTTGGGTGCCTTCAAGTCATTTCTGACTAATGGCGAACCTATCTTGGCAAGTTTCTTTAGAAGGGGTTTGCCATTGCCATCTTCTGAGGCTGAGAGAGTGTGACTTGCTCAAGATCACTCAGTGGGTTTCCATGGCTTGAGGCAGGATTGGAACCCTGGTCTCCAGAGTCATAGTCCAATGCTCAAACCACTGGTGGCAGACGTTATATTTCTAGACTACAGCTCCCAGAATCAACCAGTATGGCCAGTTCCAATGCTGGCTGCGGGATTCTGGGAGCTGTAGTCCAAAATGTAACTTCGCCAATCTCTGTAATATATATATTGAGGACTTTGGTCCTAACCCCTTTCCCTTCTGGTTGAAGTGTTTTCATGGCATTCACATCCAGGTAACTGTCCTTTCAAAGACCCTGCCGCCCTTCCTCGGCCCTTCCTCGCAGCAGCACGAAGTCTGTCCAAAAGCCAATCCGGAATGAAACCAACATCTCCCTCGGATTGTTTTCCATGATGGATTGTAACTCCTTCTCCCCCCACGACCTTTGCTTTAGAAGCCTAATAACTCACCGGATTAATGGTCAATCAACGGAAGTAGTTCTGAATTGCCTCCAAAGTCTAAAACATCAACAACAACACTCTCAGAAAGGGAGGGGGAGGGGGAGGAGAGGGGAGGATTTCCCACAATTCCATTTTGATTCATGCCCCTCCCACCCCAAACTCTGGGAAAACCCCAGTTTATCTTATCGGGCTGTGCCATTCTGACCCAGGTTTTTAAGGAAGGGGATGTGCCTGCTTCCACCTCACGCAGTCCTACAGACATTTTGAAAGCAGTGAAGTCGGAGGAATTGACTCTCCTCAGGCCTTTGGCTTGATTTCCAGGAGATCCCATGTTAAAAAAGCGTTGCTTCCAGGGAGATGTTTAGTACCGGGATGTTGGGAGTGCTCTTCCCAAGAGCAAGTGCAGCCTGTTTACTCCCACGTAAGTTCAAAATGGGGTTTACCTCCTCATGAGTTTGCATGGGACTCTGAGTTACAGGACTCTTGCATTCTCAGTCTTCCAAACTTAGCGTGAAGGGATCCATTATGTCTCCACCTGACCAAACCTTTTCTCCATTTCATATGAAAAACAATTAATAAATGACCATCTTCCATTGGGAATCCACACACCCCACCATCCTTGGTGCTTCATTCCTATAATACTTGGATTTCTCACAAGACCTCCTCTGTATGTGTGGGTGGGTGTATAACTGTATCTACATAGGACAAGAGGAGAGAGTAGGGAGATACTTATTTTTGTTTTGTAACACACACACAATGCCTTGTATTCCCTCCATCAAGAGAACAAGGGTGAAACTGAGGGAGGAAGACCTTTGCTTTCCTGAGCCATCTGTCCCCTCTAGCTGCTTCCTCCTCCTCCTCCTCCTCCTCCTCTCCTGCTGTGTTCAAAAGTTCAGTGCTAATATCTCGTCTTGGTTGTGACAACATGCAGAGGCACTTCCTACTTTACTAGAAAGATTGCTGTGAGCTGCCACGGAGGAGGCCCAGTTCAACGCCCACAGCTCCTTCTCTGAACAAGGGGGACTACAATAAGTACTTTAATTGGAAGAAAATGATGTCTTCCTGGGAGCTCCAGTAGCCAGCCTGCCTGCCTGCCTGCCTGCCTGCCTGCCTCTTTTCATTTCTACAGATTCTTTCTGGGGGGAAGAGGGAAGATAAAACTTCATGAACAGCTAACCAACAGTGCAAGCCTAGCCATTCTTCCCAGGTGGTGGTGGTAGTTGTGTGCCTTCAAGTCTTATGGTGACCCTAAGGCTATTATAGGGTTTTCTAGGGTGGAAAGTGTGTGACTTGCCCAAGGTCATTTAATAGGGATTTGAACCCTGATCTCAAGAAGTATAGTCTAACACTCAGACCACAATACCATGCTGGCTACAAAACTACCAAATGAATTCAGACCTTACTTGGAGTAAAGGTGTCTAGACATTTGCTATTGACTTTAAAGCCTTGTCTTACATAGGCCAGAATTCTGTAGCTTACTCTCAAATAGAGTTGACCCACTGAATCTATCATTCAGTTGTGAGCCAAAATGTAGGCAAGTTCAATTGATTCAATGGGCCAATCTAGTTGACAGTAATAACAGGACAAAGACCATAACCTGTAAGTCAGATAATGTGGACAGAATCCTCAGAGAGGTCAGGTCCACTCTGTGACTGATTCTTGCCTTTCCTGATTGAGCTACTAGGCAAATGGAGTAGTGAATGCATCTTTGCAACAAGGGAAGTCCCATTGTGCCTAAAAGAGGCATTTGTTTAATAAAAAAATTATCTGAATCCCATTGTACTGGATAATTACTGAACTGTCTCCAATATTCCATTTTTGAGTAACATCTTGGAGCATATGGTTGCCTCTCAACTTCAGGAGTCCCTGGAGGATATGGATTATGTAGATCCACTTCAGTGTGGCTTAAGGCCTGGTTATGGAAAGAAAACAGTATTGGTCACCTCGATAAGAAGAGGCAAGATGAAAGCAGAATCTGAGAGCAAGATAAGGAGAGTTGTTACTTTTGTGGAACAGGATTTGCTACCATTGACTATAGTATTCTTCTGACCCCTCTAGGGTTGACTTTAGTTCTCTTTGGAGGTTTGGCTTCAAAAAGTGGTACTGGGGATTCCTGTTCAATATCCTGGCCATTGGTCTATGGGAAGAACAGGAGTCTATTTGAACTCTGTCTTGTTCCTCATGCATGCCATATTTACATGAAACAGTTGAGAGAGATTGTTCAGAGATCTGGTGTTTTGTTCTTCCAATAAGCTCTTGAGACCCAACTCTATTTGTCCTGTTCATCTCCATGGAAGGAAAATATTTTGATTCTCAACCAGTGCCTGGCATTAGACTAGATGAAAGTGAACAAACTGAAGTTTAATCCAGACAAGACAAAGGTATTCCTGGTAATCCAAAAGGTACATCAGGGAATATGAAGATTCAACTTGTAGTGGATAGGGTGACATTTTCCCTAAAGATGCAGGTTTGCAATTTGGATATACTCCTGAATTCAACCCTAAACCTGGATTTCTAGGTTTTTGTGGTGGCTGGGAGTATATTTGGATGATTAAAGCTAGTATGCTTTAATACTAGTAGCCAGCTGTGCCCATTCTTGGAGGTGAGGCCATAGTGACACATGCCTTGCTTATATCCCATTTTGATTTTCATGTGTGTAAAGCTGCCTTTGAAGAGTATTTGGAGACTACAGATGGTCCAAAATGCTGCATCCTGATCACTGCTGTCCGCTTGCTGCAGAGATCCTATAAGAGCTCTACTGGCTAAACTTTTCCATGTATATTTCAAAGTGCTAGTTATGACCTATCAGACTCTATATGATTTGGGTCCATGTTATCTGAGAAACCTTAAAGGAGCCCTGGTGGAGCAGTGGGTAAATGCCTGTACTGCAGCCACTCACTCAAAACCACAAGGTTGCGAGTTCAAGACCAGCAAAAGGGCCCAAGCTCGACTCAGGCTTGCATCCTTCCGAGGTCACTAAAATGAGTACCCAGACTGTTGGGGGCAAATTAGCTTACTTGCTAATTAGCTTACTTGCTGTTCACCGCTATGATCTTTGGAATAGCGGTATATAAATAAAACATATTATTATTATTATACTGCCATATAAGCCTGCCTGGGATTTCAGATCTGGAAAATATATATTTTCTCTTTTCTCAGATGTACTTTTTATGAAGACAGGTAAGAGGGTCTTCTTGATGGCCATTCCCAGATTGAGGAACTACCTTGCAAGGAAAGTTATGGTAGTCCTCTCTCTATTGTCTTTCAACTAGGATACAAAGACCTTTCTGTTCGTACAGACCTTCAGCAAGGGATTGACCAGCCTCTTATAAAGGTTTTAGATATCTATGTTGGATTTTTTAATATTTTAATTTGTATTTATTCTTAGTATGGGGTTTTAAACTAGTCTAAATGAATCAATGTTTTAATAATATGATTACATTAATTTGTATTTTAATATGTGTAAATTGTATTTTCATTTGAAGCCATCCTACATTCCAGGCCTCTGAGAAAGATAAGATATTAAGAAGCAAATAGCTCAATAATACATATCTGTATACCAAAGCAGCAGTAAGTTATCATGTGATAATAGTTCTACCAAAGCACATAATTTACAGCTTTCATCCCTTTGCCTTCTGTAGAAGGCAATGGTCCTGACATTAGACACCAATCTTGTACTGTCATAGGAAAAAAAGTCATACTGTAAGTCTATCAGCACACAACTTTACATTTAAATTCTACTTACTTCTGCCTGGGAAGGAAGATGGTGATTTGATACCAAGGGATAGAATTGCACCTATAGAATGAGAAAAGAAAAGATTTTCAAGGGAAGCAAAGAACTTTAAGTCTGATGTTTTTACTGTAATTTTATATTATAAATTCTCTGTTGGTAGTAAATAAACAAACAAACAAACAAACAAGTCAGGGGAAGATGGGAATGGAGTTCTATCAAAACTTTAAGAAACTGGAGTCACCCAGTTTCTTCAATTGAACACTGAATGCCTCTCTAACCACTCTAATATTACAACATTTGAATATGACTCTAACATTATAACAACCATGCATATTGTCTGGGTTTAGCTGATAGACAGACAAGGAAGTAGATAAATATCCCCCAAAAATCATATAATGCATTATCGTTACACCTCACCAATATTTTTTCCTGTTGTTAAAATTAAAGGAGAAAAAAGGTTGAGAAGAGAACTGCATTATCCTTAGAGTTTTGTCCTCTACGAAGGATAAGGAGGGCCAACAAAATAATCTAGTAATACAGTTTACGACTGTAAAACTAACACCCATTGAAAGTTTGTATTGCCAGAGTCTGTAAAACTAACACCCATTGAAAGTTTGTATTGCCAGAGTCTGGACCGTATTGGTGTTCTTGAAAGTGCTCAGCACACTATTAAAGATTGTTATCTTGCAGGAGAAGGTGCTTGGATGATAACGAACAGGTTTACAACATTAATTGTTAGAGAAGAGATTAATGTGGTATGAGAGAGAGAGGAGAGGAGAGGAAGAATACACAGATATACATACCTGTATATTGCCTATATTTCTAAATTATTGGCCTCCAGTCTCTTAATCTAGAGCAATTATCTCTCAAAGTCCACAGTTCAACTCCTTGCAGTCTGAGAGTCCACCCTAAGCTGGTTTTAAGATGTTACAGGGCTTTAGTTAATCTTTAAGGTTCTGCAAGACTGTTGTTTTTATACTTACAAGTTAGTTTCTTGCTGCCTCCTGCTCTCACTAATGATTCTAGCTACTTACTTGGATGTAAGCTGCACTGAAATCAATGCAGCTTGATTCCAAGGAGATGTGTTCAAGATCGGGATGTCATTCTTTGGTTTGTTTTCTACCTCCAGCAAGATATTTGGTTTCACATTAACCAGCATTTCTCAAACCCCATTTTCCTGATGTACTGAATATCTGCAAGGGTCTTTGATCTACAGAATTCATCAACATACCTAAAGGCTAATTGGGACCTAGGCATCCATAACAGAAGGGTATAGAACTGAAAAGGGGAGTTAATTTTTAATTTCAAAATGAAGGATTGCAGCATGGCCAATGTTTAACAGGCCCTCAAAAGCTGCATTGTGAAGCACAATCCAGGGCTTTGGGTTTAACAGCCATAGTTGGGAGCTTGCTTCAACTCAGGCCTGTTTGTGCATTCAAGGATATTACACATTCAAAGTGCATTTTGCAATTTCCACCTTCATTATGTAATTAAGTCTTCCCTCCAAAGCTTGAAATTAGATCTTTAAAGTGCAAAAGATAGCCCACTCTCTCTCTGCCCTAGCTGATATTAAGTAGGTAATAATGACCAGGGATTATTTACATAACTTAAAAGTGGATGAAGATATCACACTACTTAAAGATTTTCTATACCTTGGCTCAGCCATAAATCAGAATGGAGACTGGAATCAAGAAATCAGAAGAATAAGACTTGGAAGGGCAGCTATGAAGGAATTAGACAACTGTACAGATACATCATAGAATACCAAAATCAGGATCATCATTCTATGCTTTAACATTTCTGGTTTCTGGAAAGGTAGACTATGGAGACACCTGAGAGGAAGAAAACCAACTGATGTGAAATATGGTGCTGGAGAAAAGTCCTACTGATCACAGGGACCATGTAAAAAATACAAAAACATAACCACAAATGGTTCCCAGAGCAAACCAACCCTGAATTCTCAGCAGAAACCAAGCAAGGCTATCTTACTTTGGACACATCATGAGACAACATGGTTCAACAAAATGGAAGATAGTAAAAAAAGAGCAAGAACACACTACAGATGAATTGACTCAACAAAGAAAACCACAGCCGCAGGTTGCAAGACTTAAGCTTTTGGAGGTCTCTCATTCATAGGGTCACCAGATATCTATGCTGACTTGACAACTTGATGGCAAATAACAACAAACATGATGTTAGACCAGTTAGACCAATATCTGAAAGCAGATATTTCCTATCTAATGGGTTATCAGAGGTTAGTGATCTGGTGCAATGTTAAAATATGGGGACAGCCTAAATGGCCAAAGCTGCACTGAAGTCCTTTCGAAGTGTTCGTGTCTAAACTGTCCCATTTAAGAGCTTCTTCCCTTCTTTCTTTTTTCGAAACACAGCTCCCTAGGAAATTGCCCAAATAATGTCACAAGATGTTTTGTCTTCCAGCTGGTGGAAAACAACATCTGAATTAAAGAAACAGCCACTCCATTAATATCAATTTCCTTCAATGAAAACTTTGGTTCTTCATCAAGTTGATGATTTATGATAAAATCGATTAAATTAGGGTCACTTAAGGGCCTTGTGGTTTCCTCTTGGATTTCATCTGTCAACGCATCAAGCTACTCTCTCTCTCTCTCTCCTCATTTTTTTTGGTTGTTGTTTAATCAAGTTTAGCTGGAGGCTAGTAAGGAAGATGATTCTGAAGCTGAGGAAATTTAATGCAAAGCCATTTTGAGAGAAGGGAGACTCTGGGAGAGCGAAATTCCTCCTACTCCCTTCTAATATGGCCATACATCGCTGCAGGAAATATTGCACACTGGGGTGGTTTTCGTCGCTGTTTTGTTGTTGCACAAAGGTATTCGCTTATATAGTGAGCACTGGATTATTAACATCAGTGCCACCCTGAACTGTCAATAACCACGGTTTATCTATTTGACGATTCCTTTTGCAGGAGCCACGGGGGGGGGGGGAGGTCGTTTCAAATGAAACTTCTGTTTCTGGAAGCCAGGCCGATTCTGTAAAGCAAAAGGAGCCAGTTGCTTCCCAACACAGAGAAGAAATCTTATGCCTGGAGGAGGAAATTTAGAGGATCAGGAAGAAAAAATGAAGGATCTCATTGGAGAAGGAGGGGTTATCTCCTCGCTAGCTGGCCTAGAATCGGGTCTGTGTGTATTTACACACAAACACATACACACAAATCCAAGTCTAAAGTTTTATCTGCACTGCGGAAATAACACAGTCTGACATAGTTCAACGCTATGGCATCCTGAGATTTGTAGTTTGGTGTGGCGCCACAGCCTTCTGAGGGAAGGCTAAATAGCTAACAAAACTACAGCTCCCAGAATTTCATAGCGTTGTGTCATGAGCGGTGTCAAATTGCATTATTTCTGAAGTGCAGATTAGACCTCAACCGACTTGATTGCGGAACAACGAAGTTGACACTATTGGAGCAGCTGCCTCCTTCTCTCTGAAGGGAGGCCTGTTTGGTGGGTTAGCGAACTGGTGCTACGCTGAGATATGACCACAATCTAAATCCCCAAACTACTAACTCTGCTGTGTCCCTGGTGTTCCTTATGAAACTTTGGGCAGTTGATGCTTAAACTGTCCCATTAAGATCTTCGTTCCTCCCAAAGAAACAGGAAATACTGATATTCGACCCTAAGGGAAATGTTTCATTGACTTCTGTGGAATGCGGCCTGAGTCCACCCTTCATCTTGGGATTCTAAAAAGTACCTTACAGGCCATGCCAATTCTCAATATATTTCTTTGGACTGATTCCTGTGAACATCTCGGGAAGTCGCCTTGTCCCTCTAAAAAAGTAAAACTCAGGCGGCAAGATAATGCACAGGGACCTGGGAGTTGATATTACTCACTCCTGGCGGGGCTTACTTCCAAGTATACAAGTATACTCCCATGCAAATATGGCTTGGCTTCTACATCAGAGTAGAAATCAGTGGGAGTTAAGCTGATCAGGGCTTTCTTCTTCCCACTGATTTCTAGAGACTTGCTCTGAGGATGGCCAAGGCTGGGTTCAACTCTCTATATTCACTAAGTGGCCTTGGAGTCCAGGTTCTTGGGGGAAAGACCACAGCCCCATGGAAGCAAACTAGCCCCTGAGTAAATATGGAGGTGCGGGGGAGGAAGAAACCCATTGTTAAATTGTCTCAGGCTTTGGAAGACTACATAGACGCCTACAAGAAGGGATGCAACCACCTTGGCTTCACTTTTCTTGTTCTGTAGAGACCAGCCCATGGTCTCTTCACATCCGAGTAAGATGTTTGTTAACCACAACTCGCAAACACAAAAGAGAACAAGGCGAAAGGGGGGTGAGAGGTGGGAGAAAAGAGAGGGATTTGGATTTTTACGAGGAGAAAAAAAAACCATTCTTGACAGCAGCCTACCTCAAATAAACACAACTTTCTCAAAGCCATAAATCACATCCCTCTGTTTTAACACCCGGCTTCTCTCGCCCATAAAAGAAGCGTTTGTAGTTTTCCCTTTCAAACAACCCAGAGGCGTTAAACCTTTAACAAATGTGGACTCAGGGAGGGGCAGAAAAAATCTTTTGGTCCAAAGAGCCCCTTTCGAAGGAACAACCTGCTTCCCTCCCCATCTTTTTTTGGGGGTAGTGAACTCCCCCTTTCCCAGAATTATTTGGAGGCCGTTAATATTCCTTCTTTAAGGTGACTCGTCTTCCTCTGGTCAGGCTACATACAAGATGAGGATGGCGTGATGTTTTGTTTTGTTTTGTTTTCCAAGGGGGGGAGAAGGCTGTGGCTTAAAAGTAGGAGTCAAGCCGACCAATAGACGTCTTTCCAAGCTTTGTCATGGCTATTAATTAAAACCTCCACGGCCCCGGAATCCCTAGGCTAAGGATCAGACGAAGTGGTCTAGCGACCTGGGTTCTTGCGGCTGTGGATTAATTTAATTTAATTTAATTTTTAAAAAATGTAAATTAAACTCTCTTACCTGAAGTTATTTCTCAATGGAAGGAGTTCATCCGAAGACACGGAGGAGGAGGAGGAGGATCGAAGAGGTGGAAGCAAAGGAGTTTGGAAAGGCTACCACTGCAAGATTTTTTCGCTGCTGAAAGGTCTCCTCTGGTGCCTTTTTTTTTGGGGGGGGGGCTTGATTTCCACTGCTTTGATATTTGGAGGGGGTGAGTTTGTGAGGTGAGGACCCTCGCTTGGATTCCAACTGGACTGAAAGGGGGGGGGCTCCAAAAATTTCCGAAACACCATGAGAAAAGTCTCTCCGTAGCCAAATCGAAGGTACGAAGGATTGTTTCATAATATATATATGAAGTGGGCAATTTTTTCTTTACCCCACCGCGCCTTTCTCTTCCTCCTCCTCCGAAAGAGAAGGAAAAGTTCCCCGATCGTCTCTAGCCAAGGCTTTTTCTCTTTATAAAGACTTTTAAAAGGTTACAAGAGGGGATCTACTGACTGAACAGAGGTGCCAGATAGAGGGGGAACAAAAGAATCGTGGGTTTTAAGAGGCCAGCAGGAATTGGTGGTTTTCAACGTCAAGATCGAAATTGTTCCATATGTTTTTTTCTTTCTCCCTCTCTCTCCCTCTCCTCCTTTTTTGCCACAGTCTCCTAAAGCGGAGGGGGAAAATATCATCAAAGATTGTGTGTGTTCCACAGAGACTTGACTCCTGTGTGTTGCTGCCCTGATACTTTACATAACCCAATCTTACCGTTTTGTTTGTTTATTCTGGGGCACTGAGAAAAGTCTTCCTCCGAATGGGAAAGGCCATAACGCAGTCCTAAAATCTCATTGCATTCATCGCTTCTGCTCTCCTTATATTTGCAAAAAAGGTAGAAGCTTTGCTGCTTTAACTCCATCCATCCAATAAGTGTACTTTCTGTAATATTCTTAGTCTCCTCCCCTTTTTTATGATTGCACCAAGCTGTTCTCTGTTTAAAAGCAATTGGTGTTGTTGTGTGTCGTCAAGTCGTTTCCGACTTGAAGACCGGGATTTCTTTGACAGTTGTTCAAGTCTGAGGCTGGACTCTGTGACTTGCCCTGCTTTGTTTTTCTGAGCCTTGGAGTATGCTCTGGAGATCAGGGTTCGAATCCCGTTCGGCCATGGAAAGTGGATTTCCATGGCCGAACGGGGATTCGACTGATCCCCGAAGTCATTATGCTCAGAACAACTATACCACTCATGTCTCCATGTGTGTCCTTCCTTTCTACTTTTCTTTCGCCCCTTGTTCGAATCCTCTCCATTCCGTCCGAACTGAGTGCAAAATCCTTCCCTTTTCCTTTTCTACTCTGCACCAGGACTTAATACTTGAAACAGATTCCCTCGGAATTTACTTGGGATTATTGGTTTACAAGGAAACGCTTTAAAACGGTAGCCCTTGGGCGGCAGAGGGCCAGAAACAAAGGAATAGATTCACATGAATCTGGAGGCCGGACAGTGGCCCCCTCGGCAGCCCTCGCTATCTATCTACAGCTGCCTAAGCTGGCCCTGGATCCTGTCTGGAGACCCAGAGCTCGAGGAGGATGGCATTTTAAACAAAGAGTAGCTACTCCTTTCCCCAGTTTTTGTAAGGCCAGGTTGGTTTTGCCTTTGGTTTTCCAAATACGGGGCTCGTATTGTCCCCGTATTTGGAATCCAGCACCTTCTGTTAATAGGGCTCCAGTTCCTTGGATTAGTCAGTAGCTGGTTTAACCTCCTTTGGAAAAAATACCTTCTGGATATCTGGCCTTTCATCCCTAGAAATGAAACACCAACATGATAGATAGATAGATAGATAGATAGATAGATAGATAGATAGATAGATAGATAGATAGATGTGTGTGTACTGTATATATAAAAGGGTCCTATCAAACACCAACATAGGATCCGACAGATAGATAGATGTAGACGTGTGTGTGTGTGTGTGTGTGTGTGTGAAAAGGCTCCAGGAGTGAAAGGCCATACACACATACATACAGAGGGATGGAGAAAGGAGACGTTTAAAAGGATACCAACCTGGTCCTAGAAAGATTTACTGGGATTTACGTTCCTAATAGATTATGTTGAGGACCCAGGCTTTAGGAAGCCTCTAAACTGGGTAATATTAGCCAGGCTTGAATTTTGTTATTGTTTATTCTTAAAGCATCTGCAGGGGATGAGGAAGGAATCACGGATTCCAATCATTTTCTTCTTCCTTAAAATAAATAAATAAATAAATAAATAGGGAGGAGGCATACCAGGAATCCGCTCTTCTCTTGCCCCCTTCTTTCTTCCTCTGCTTTACTCTTTAAAAATCCTATAGGATTTAACAGGATTTGTAAAATGGAGACCAACTGGCTCCATTGCTGTGACTTACAAAACATCTTCAGCATTCAAGGAAGGCCGATTTACTATAGCATTTAACAAAAATTAGCATTAAAAATTACAATCCACGGCTTTTGTAAATGTTATGCTAGAGATCTAGTCATAGTTAGAGGAGATCCCTTAAAACCAGTGGGACTTCAGTTAGTCAGGGCGACCTTAAGTCTCATTGATTTCCCCAGGACTGCGCTGAGCATGTCGGAGCTTTATTAGCCCAGAGAGTAAGTTTTATTGATTTCGGTGTGTGCTTTATTTCGCTGAAATGAAAGGGAGCCCTTCATATCTGTGCAATCTTCCTACTGAATTGGGCCCAGCCTACTTAGAAAGGTGGCCTTACATGTCCAATTTGCTACCCTCTTCACTGTTTCCCAATGCCACTAAACACAGCCTTAAATCCTATTGTTAGACCCGACTTGAATAGATGGTTTTCCTTTGGTGTTGACTCATCATTTAACGATCGGATCAATCCATTTACTCTAGTTGGGACTCACCAACAGGATTCTTGTCGTAGGGATGCGTTTGGGAGCATACTAAACCTATCTTCTTGATGCAAACTTAATAATAAACATAATTAAAACTGAATAATAATATTTACCATCATAATATATAAAGCAAAAGCATTTTGTTTCTACCTGCCTACCCACACTGTGGTATTCCCTCATTACTTCTAGAAAATAAAGCAACATTGAACACACTTTCCTGGGGGGTAAATCCTATGCAATTCAATGGGTCTTACTTCGGAGTAGACCTATAGAGATTTGTGTATTTTCTTATGTATATTAGTATGCTGGAATAGAACTTATTTTCAGCTCTTTCATTCATTCCAATGGGATTTTGCGCAGGAGAACGTCTCACTGTGCAGTGTTTTATGGATTTATGGATGCTATAAGGCGGTGTATACTCTTCTGCTCTACATCAATATTGCATCAATATTAAAGTCATTACAGGGCAGCAAGATCTCCTGAAACGAATGGGGCTGCATCACTAAAAGTGGGATTTAGGTCCCAGATATCAAATCTGCTTCCTGACTCTTGGAATAAAATTCTATAGCCTTGCTTAGAAGGAAAACCCCTTATTAATATTAAATCATACTCACATCCATACTTTTGCACCACTACCGCCACCCACACCATACACTCACAAATTGAGCTAATCTGGAATATCACTACTACGATGGATTTGGTGGCTGCATCCTAAACAGAATAATACCATATTCTTAGGTACTTAGGTGGGGACTTACATCTGAGCACACACATATATGTATACATTTATGTATTTGGAATCATGTCAAGAGTCAAGGTTGTTTTAATTTGGATTTGGTTTGGTTAAACTTCCCCCCAAAATTAGTATCTTAGTGCTATTCTGCAAACTAAAATGTTTCAGTGAGTCCCCCACAAGCACCACAACCTCTTTTCTTCCTGATAGTTACATTCAAGATGAACACAAAGAACCTGAGAGTTTATGGAGCCTTAGGTGTCATGCGCGAAGTCCAACCCACCTACTCCCCATCCATCCCCACTCCTTTGTTCCTACTTGTGCCTTTGACTTTGGAGAACTTGGTCTCTACTGAAGTCATGTTCCTGGATTCTCCCTTTTGTGATGTAGGGCAATCTTGTTGGGATATGGAATGGGACTATTTTGTCAGGAGGCTCAGGGGTGGAATAGATGGCCTTAAGGTGTCCAAGAGTTTCCACTAGGTTTCAATTTGAATAAAATCACCTGGATTTCAACCTCCTTTTGCTTTCATATGTCTTTTTTAAAAAACCTACAATTTCAAACTTCTTTGTAAATATTTAGCTATAATAAATGATTCATAGTAGTCAGGGCCAAAATTTTGGTGGTTTAACCAGAAAGGAACCTTTCTTGGTGTGTTTGGAATGGGATTTGGATGGTGGAGACCGGGGTTCAAATTCCACTTAGACTTGGGAATCCACTGACTAATCTTGGGCAAGTCACACTCTCTAAGCCTTAGAGGAAGACAAAAGCAAAAAACTCTTTGAACAAATTTTGCCAGGAAGACCCTATGACAGGGTCCCTTAGGGTTGCCACAAGTCGAAAATGACTTGAAAGCACACAACAACAACAACTGAGAAATAATAATGGCTTTACTACAGATCTCACTCCTTTTAGGTACTGACTTCCACTTCCTTTTGTTGTTAGACTTAGGTTGTTTGTCTTTGGATAAACTGGCTCATCTATACTATACATGATCTTGAAATGTAACCTCGTTTTTGGCAGAACTCATTAAACTCAAGAGAAATTGCCCATGGAAATCAATGTGCATGCAAGGGGAAAGGAATAATGGTAGGTTATCAAATTCTGACCCTGAGAGTTGTTTGGAAGCTATTTATTTGCTTATATTTTAATATCCCACTCTTCCAAGGAAGTCAGGGTGTCATATAAACAACCCACGTTTTTATCCTCAGAATGACCCTATAAGGTAGGTTAGTCTGAAAGGGGATGAGTTGCTCAGGTTCTCTTGGTTAGCTTCAAGGCTAAATGGGGATTTGAACCTGGATATTTTCAGTCTCAGTCCTACCATCTAGTCATTACACACCATTGCCTCTCTTGTAGGATCTGTTCCATGGGTCTGAGCAGAGGAAAAGAGGGCTGTCAGAGAAGGATGGTTAGCAAGGATTCTTATTCTCCATTGTTTGGGTTATCTAGATATATAAGATACATAAGATATATTGACAGTATTTCATAGTTGGAGGTTTGAGAGGAAACCAGTGTGATGCTTCAACCTTCTGAGTTTTGGGGAGGAAATGCATGCAGAACATAAAGAATAATGAATAAAATAAATGCATGCAGAAATTAAAGACTATCTGATAAAACTCTATTTGCTTTGATATAATGGGAACAGTACAAAGCTGAGATTCCAAGCACATTTGCACTGCAATCCTATGCATTTTTACTCTGAAGTACATTCCACAAAGTTCAGTTTTGCTTATTTCCAGGCAAGTTTATATATAGGACTGTAGCCTTACAGGGCATCCCTATCCCTGTCTACTCAGAAATAAACCCCATTGAATATAATGGGGCTTCTTGCAAGGTAAGGTATATACAGGTTCACAGCATTACTTGGACAAAAATGGCATTGACATCAAAGAGGCTTACATCCAAATGAAACACATTTAGAATTGGAGGGCCGGGAGCCAATCCAGAAGACAGCCCATCTACATGGGTCCAGATGAGTTTAGGAGACTAAAACCTATTTGAAGGTAAAAAAAAAAAACCATGGGGAAATTCTCTTCTAAACTTTAAGATCCCTTAGGTGAAAGTCCCATTTATTTCAATAGTGTTTGCACCACTTTTCCAAGGTTGGTGTCCCCAGGTTTTGGCTTGGGGTGTGTGTGGAAACTACATGGGAACAGGAAAAAGAGGACAGAAACTGCTTTATGTGAGCATGGTTGCTTATCCTATTCTGTTACTGGATTTGAATTCTGCCCCAGTGATCAGGAAAGGAAGGGAAACTAACTCTGTGGAAGTGAATCTATGACCATGTGTTTGCATGAGTGGAAGGAGGGTCAATAAAGTGTTTAAAATATTATTTATCTCATTTCTATGTTTATCATCTGTAACAGTTTTGCTAATTTTCTGCAGCATTGAAGAGAGCTACCCGGAGTTAATAAAGAAATATGCACACAACACAAGCGAAAACTGTTAACGATTTTACACATTCTGTTTGAGCTTGTAGAAAAGTAGCCTAGGAGCATAGTTATTATATTACTCTAATCGATGAATAAACCGATAATGAACACAAATGGGGAAATGTGTTATGATTTAATGAAGCTGGGTGGCTAGCAAATACAAAGACCTATATTGGGGGGGGGGGGGAGGGAAGCGGGGGGGGGGGGAAGAGAATGCCCTGACTTGGTCTTCTCTGTGTGGTGATAGTAGGGAGGTGGAAGGTCGATCTTAGAAAGAAAGAAAACTACAAAGGAAAAAAAGGAAGAGGTAAAAAGAAGGAAAGAAAGAGAAAGGGATAGGTGTGGATGAGAAAGGAAGAAAAGAAAAGCAGGGACACTGGTCATCTCCAAGACCCATCTTCATCATTGCTACTAGTACCATCACCACTATTGTTGTTGTCCTCACCAGGATCTCACAAATTTTGCTAGACACTGTCCTTTTTCTCCACTTCTTACACATGGACCAAAACCAGAACACAAGGGTTTGGGTCTTCTCCTCTCAACCCTCACCTCAAATATCCCAGCCCTGTTCTTCTGAGCCAGTCCCATTGTTATGAATAGGACATATTCCAGAGCTCCAGGGGACCCTTTAGCAAACCGCTTCCCTCTATTTGGAAGGAAACCTCACTGGCTTGGATCCATACTCACCACAAGGCCATTGAAACCAATGGGACTTAAGTTACTCACTAACTTCAGTTGATTTGGAGTGCGGTTAAGCCTGGACTCAAGCCACTGACATTTTTTAAAGAAGTTCCCTATTAGTAAATGAGTTTCCTCCAGTTTCTCTGTCCTGTACAAGTCTCCTGGTTTCTTCCCCCTTCTGCCCAGTACTGGTGTTCTGGATGGATCTGGGGAGGATCTCCCTCAAGAAGAAGAGAACCCACACTGTCTAACTAACCCTAATTCCCTCCCCACAGGATTTCTCCGATCCTGTCCCAGCCTTTGGCAGCTACATCTGAATCGTTTACAAGGGCTCTGATCTTCTTCAGTGGCTCATTGGAGGAATTAGGCACCTTGACTCTTTACAGTCTTCTACTGGAAGGAAAGTGGAGCCCAGTCCAGAGTCTATAAGGAATCTCAGCCACAAAGCATACACACAAAAAAGGGCAGTGCAATGGGGATCACACAAGACAACGCACTTCATTCCAGATGACTCTTCCAGATAAGGTTGCGGGCGCCTTACTCTCTTTTTCTTTCTTCCTTTCCTGGTTTACCCTCTTTTCTTCCTTCCTAGAAAAAAAATCTGTCTCTTTCTCTGTCCCTTCCTCCCTTCCATTCCTCCCTCTTTTCTTTCATACAAGGGTATTTCTTTGGATGGGCGAAAGGGAAAACAAAGGCTTTGTTAAAATCACCCAGAAAAGAAGGACTGGAAGAAGGAGGAGAGGAGGAGAATAAAGGTGGGCGCCACGAAGCGGGCCCAGGCTTGGCTTTCCTGGGGCTCTTTGAACCTCCCTCCTGGTTGCCATTCATATTTAATGAAAGTCGCCGTGTTGGTCTAATTGCACTACATAAAGGTTTACACTAGCAGGCGGCGTAAAATAGCAGCACTCGGGGCGGTGCGAAAACTCCTGCCGGCCGCGCAAGAGGGAGAAGAAAAGGACTCGGTGGATCTTTGGGGCTGGACGGATTCCATTTTTCCCCCAGCCCAATTTTTACCTTCTCCCTTTTATCACTTTTGAAGGCTGGCTACCTTCTCGAGTCAACGGGCTACTGGAAATGGAACAGAATAGAACAGCCGCTTTTTAGTCTGAGCCGCTGGACACAGCTTCTTCCTATCTGTGCTCAGCCCTTAGTCCTGTTTTGTCCTTTTTTCCCCCTCCCAGGGCACCTTCTGCTTTCCCTTTCCCCGAAGAAAGGTCTATCTTGGCCCCTTGTTCCAGGGACTCTGCTGCATCTGAGCAGGGCAACTCTTAAGAGACAGCGATTCTTGAGAATTTGGGGGTAAATGATCCTGCTATCGCCCTCCCTCCCTTTCACCAGTGAGGTTTTTGTTTCCTTTTAATTTTCCCGGAATAAAGCCGACAGAAAACATCATACATGTTTCAAGACACCATATCATCCGCAAAGGAGGCCCACAAGGAGAAGCAGAGCAGCCATCCGACCTTAGGCATGTCAGCTCAAGAGGAAGCCCTAGTAAGTTCGGTTAGGAAGGTCTTGCTCCTAGGTAATGTATAAGACTGTAGTCAGCTTCAGAATAATCACGGTTAAGTAATCCCATTCCCAAGCAATTAAGGGTGCCTGAATTTAGGGCCAAAAGGTTCTGGAACTTTTCAGAAGGAAATGTTCTTTGATACTTAATATTTTCTAACAGGAATCCTCCTTGCCTACTGCATCTCTCTCTGCCTATCCATCCTGACATCTAACTTCTGCTTGCCTTATCAAAGCAGCAGACTATCTGTCCCATCCACAATATTCTCTTTAAGGGAACTCATCCCTATAGTGGAAATCCACAACCTGTGCTCTTTTCTCTCCTTAATGTCACTCACCTCCCATGCAAAATGAGAACAAAAAACTTGCAGACATATTGTTGTTGTATGGCTTCAAGTTACTTCCAACTCATGGCGACCCTAAGGCAATTCTATCCCTGGGTTTTAGTCCCAAGATTTCTTCAGGGTTGCCAGTGCCTTCCTCTAAGGCTGAGCCATTGTGACTTTCCCAGAGCTGGCATTCGAATACCGTACACAAACACACCAACACACCATAAAGGTATATACCATACGAGTGTGCATGTGTGTGTGTGTATAATATGTACCATATATATGTGCATGTGTGTGTGTGTGTGTATACACACGCCCACACCCACATACACACACATATAGACTATGCACATATAGTCTATATATAATAATATATCTATCATATACTACACACACACACATATAACTAGAGGAGAGCGGATAGATAGATAGATAGATAGATAGATAGATAGATAGATAGACAGACAGACAGACAGAGTTTGAAATAGGCAAATACCCCCATATATATATATATATATATATATGTGGCTGTTTCAGACAAGTCCATTATTATTTGTGAGCTCTGGCGAAAGTGGAGGCCCCCAAATAAAACGTCCTGCTGAGTGTTCTATTGTTCCGTCCTCCTTGGAAATCTACTACAGGTTTTGGAAAGTGACATCTATTGTTCTGCTGTGGCTTCAAGTGAAGAACGCAAAGAAAACACAGAGACACACACCAGCTCGGCTGCTCTCAGACAACCCGAACGACTTTCCCTGGCCTTTCTGCCTTAGATGCAAATGTCTAAGATATTACTGAACATCTCAGCCCCTTCGCCATTCTCCGTCGCAAACTCCACAAACTCCCTACTCCGGATTTTGCGTAGCTGCCTCCGAAAGAGCTTTGTGCTCAGTCCACCGGGAAGTTGCGGTCCTTTAAAAGAAGGAGAAGTTCCCGGTGGATTGGGCTCCTAATCATTGCAGAGTGAAGAGAAAATCCCGTGCAGCCCAAGTCAGAAGCTTCCTCTTGTCTTTCAGAGACTTGGAGAAGAAAGAAAGAAAGAAAGAAAGAAAGAAAAGAAAAGAAAGAATCGCCGGCTCTCCAAAAATTCCTAGCCGCTAGTCTGTCGCGATGTTTTCACGCTCTTCCGGATTGCTCCAAAAATTAATACAAATCTCTCCTTAATTGGTAATCACAGATGCTTTAATTTAAGACCCCCAGCTATACAGTTTTCACATTAGGTTTTGATCTATTACAGTAAATCGTCTTAAATAATCAACTCTAGGGAAAGAGAGCGAGGGAGAGGGAAAGAGGGAGAGGGAAAGAGGGAGAGAGAGTTTTTGAAACATCACACATCATTTTCGTTTGAGAAATGATTTATCTCGGACGGTGCCATAAACAACACAACTCTCTCTCTCTCTCTCCCAAAGACACACAGCCGTACAATGGGAGAAGGTCTGTTGCTGCTGCTGGTGTTGACATGTTTATTGTAATAAATCAAAAAGGAAAGAAAGGAGGAAGAGAAACCATTTGAGGATATATATATATATATATATGCATGCATACACATGGTACAAACACAAAGATATATATATATATATATATAGATATATATATACATATATGCACATACACACATGGAATGCCTGGATGGGTATAAATATAGGCACCACCAACGGGTGAAGAGAAATGGGAGAAAATGAAGATGGCTATTTGTCACATTTTACGACAATAACATTAATAACAAACAATAAATTTACATGGACATACAGATTGGGAGGCAAGACAGGATCTCCCGCTACTTACAATAAGTCCAGCCCTCGGCGTGGCTTCTTGCTTCCTGAGAAATGTTTTATTGCCGCTCTCTCCCTCTCTCTCTCTTTTTCACACACATACTCTCTCTCTCTCTCTTCCACACACACACACACACACACTCACAATCTCCCTCCCTCCCGCCTCTTGGAATAGGCTTATGAGTTTGCCTGTGTGTCCATGAGAGAGAGAAAGAGAGAGAGCGAGAAAGAGAAAGGGTTGGTGGTGGTGTTTTTTTCAAAGGACAGTTGAATTTCACGTCAGACACAAGGAGACCATGTCTGCGATTTTCCTGACGAATACATATCTATTCTGCAACCTCTGCATTAATTATTTAATGAATCACGTGACTTGGGGAGAGGGGGGGTTAGGGGGTCCTTCTCTTTCTCTCGGTTTCCTATCCATAGAGAGGGCCGTCGTGACCTTCCAGGGGAACACTGGAACCTGTACACACACACACACACTTCATGCTATAGATACAGACACAGGTACAGCCATCTTGCACGAATGTCTGCCAGCGATGTAACACAAGGGAGCCACCGTGGAAAGCTTCCTTAGAAAGACACGCGTCAAAAAGGGGATTCACGCACACGTTTCGGGGCAGAAAAGGGAAACACACATCCAGATTATTTTTGTTAAGTGGGTGATTTTTCTTCAAGTTCAGAGCTTCCTTACAGAGGTCGCAAATGTTTTCTAAAGCAAAGTGTCGTATGATCCTCCATTCATTCATTGCTTTGCCTCTTGTCTTCCTCTCCTGTTAATATCTATCCATCTATCTATCTAGCCATCTACCTACCTACCTATGTATCTATTTAACAAACCAGAAAACATGCAGTTAATAGCTGTGTTGGTCATTATTTTTTCTATCTATCTATCTATCTATCTATCTATCTATCTATCTATCTATCTTCTTTCTGTTTGTATCTACCTATCTATCTATCTATCTATCTAGCCATCTCCCTACCTATTTATCTATCTAACAAACCAAAAAACATGCAGGTAGTAGCTGTGTTGGTCATGAATTTTTCTATCTATCTATCTATCTATCTATCTATCTATCTATCT
>NC_056527.1:93879169-93924594 GCF_019175285.1 Sceloporus undulatus
CCCCCCCCCCAAGACAATCCTGCTTTCCGGCCAAAGGAATAACCCCCCTCCCCAATCCTCCTTTGTTTCCTCTCCCATCATATAAATAGTGCTCCCACCTCCCCACTCTCCCCCTCCCCCAGAGCCCCCCTGTTTCTTCCTCAAGGGAAAAGAGAAGCCTCAGCAACTCCCTCCCTCCCTTTCATAACCAGTCCTTAGCACACACATCCACACAGACACACACACACACACACACACACACACACACACACACACAAAGACCACGTTCAATAGAGGGTTATAGGTTGGTGGTGGGGGTGGGGGTGGGTCCATTGGTTCGGTCCTGGGGGCCTGCTCCTCCTCCTCCTCCTCCTCCTCCCCCGCCTTGCACCGGGAGGCTGGGGGCAGAACTGGACCGGATCTTAGTATTGGGCAACTTGTGGTCTTTTTTCCACTTCATCCTCCGGTTTTGGAACCAAATCTTGATCTGGCGCTCGGAGAGGCAAAGGGAGTGGGCGATCTCCACCCTCCGCCGCCGGGTGAGGTAACGGTTGTAGTGGAACTCCTTCTCCAGCTCCAGGACTTGCTGCCTGGTGTAGGCGGTCCGGGAGCGCTTCGGTTCCCCTCCCGTGTAGTTGGGGTTGACTGAGGGAAGGAAGAACAAAAGGAAGGAGAAGGAGAGGAGGGGAAAGAGAGCAAGACAGAAGAAGGGGAGGGAGAGGAGAGTGGGCAACGTTACTCTTCGGGCCCAGGAAACAACAACAACAACAACAACAACAACAACAACAAGGCAAGGCAGCAAAGGAAAACAAGGACCTCCATACTTGACAAAACGGAAGGAAAACGTGACAGCCCAGTTACAAAGCATAACAAACCCCAAACCGCCATCCTCCCCCTCCCTCTAAGACTCAAACATCCGCTGAGATTAAGCGGACTTTCCCCAGTGTAAATCGGTGCAGAACTTCTGCCGAAGCATCCAATCTCTATTGATCTACCCTGTTGCGTTTGGTGTAGCTTCCTTGGGAGTAGACACGTGTAAGATTGGGTTGTCCCAACGCCTCCCTTCTTGGGGATGGATCCATCCCAAGGGCCACTTCATTTCTAGCTGCTGTGGGGTTGGTAATATGCCTTTATTCTGCTCTCCTTCACTTACTGTTCAGTTTTGCCAGAGTTTCCAGAAGCAACCCGCAGAATCTAACCTCCCTTCTGGTTCACACACATCTGAGCCTGGCCTCCCGGTAATAACAAAAATAAATAAAGCCAGAACCATGTCCTTGGCCCCAAAGTCTCCAGGAGCTGTGCTTAAAAGTCCACCTAGAGTTAATTCCGTGGGTTTATTTGAGAGTACTTCAAAGGTGACATGGTTTGGGGATCTCTAGGTTGGGAAAGAAGGACACAGACATCGAGGAACGCATTAAGCTCTGGAGTCCAACCAACGTCATAAACCTTGCTCTCCAGTTTTTAAAACATCCAAGCATGAATTACTAGCTTGTGGGTAAGTGCAAGAAGGATGTAGGCAAAACGGGCCCAAAGCACAGTCCCTAGGAACCCCCCAAAACATTGGGCGTCAAACCGGTCTGCACCAACGGATAGACAACCCTGCTAAACCCAAGTCTTTGAACTGAAACCAGTCCAAAAACCAGTCCAAATCGTGGTTGCTAAAGAGCTATAAATTCAAATATTGCAACTTAATAGCCTCTTGAATAGCAATAGCGGGTGAACAGAGATCGGACCACGTGTATCTGAAGAGTTTTCTGTACACCCCCGAACTTCTATAAAAGTTTTACCCTGCATGTAAACCAACTCCCCTCGATCCTAGACACGCTTTGCTTGGAACTCATCTCACCAGATCCCCTTTTAAGTAAACTGGTCTAAAGAGAGGGTTCAAACAAAAAAGCACACAAATCCCTGGAATAGAGACATTTTAAGAATTTGGCTTCAGCTGACCAGTTCAATGGGATTAACAAAAAGGAAAGCTCCCCCATCCCTCCTCCAAACTTTTCCTGGGGAACATTCTCTAAAGAAAGTAAGAAAACAAGGAAGGAAGGGGGAAAAGAAAGGAAGAAAGAAACTGGAGGAGGATGTTAACAGGGACTTCAAAGGCAGTTGGCCAAGAAGAGCCATAAAAATTTATGGAGGATGTAATTATAGCGCTCTGCAAACAGGGAGACCATAAATCTCCAAGGGGAATGGTTCTTTTTACAACAGGGGCAATAAGCTTTCTTTTTCTCTCTTCCCCACCCCCCCACCCCCTTCTTCTTCATCTTCCCAACAAGACTTTGAGGTGCAGACTAGTATAAAGCGAACGGCACTTTTAAGGTTCACTTACCCGTGCTAACGTGAACCTTCTTCATCCAGGGATAAACTACCGGCTCTTTGCAAGCGGCCGGGCTTTGGTTGAGAGAGTTTTGGCTACAGGAAGGCGGTGGGCTTGGCGTGATGGATTCGCAAGTGTGGTTTGGTTCGGACAGATGGTTCGGAAGTCCAGCTGGAGCAAGGACATGCTGGCTCCGGCGGGGAGATAGGACGGCGGGTTGGTGCCCAGAGCCCTGGCAAGGAGGGTAGGATGGTTGGTTACAGGCGGACCGCGCTGGGTACAACGCCTCGTGTCGGAAAGAGTTCTCCTCTCGCCTCTGGCCGCTGAAATATTCCGGAGAATGACTGGGAAGGTAATCGTGCTGGGAATATTCTTCGCATGGTGGGAATTTGGGGTCCACATAGTTGGAGTTGATCAAGAAGGAACTCATGGCCATTAATATAATCTTTTTTTTTCCTTTTTGGAAATTGCAAAGGGCGCGCGCGCACCCTCTCGCTCACTCACACCGCACGCACACCCCCCAAAAATATACTAAAATTTATTCCTATTTCTCTCGAGCCCCCCTCCCCTTTCTCCCCCACCCCCCCTTTCTCCCTTCCTTCCCCTCCCCTTCTCCCTCGTTTTTCCTGTTTCGGAGAGCCCTCCTACTTTCGCCGTCAACTGAACAAAGTTAGAGCTCCACGTGATGCCAAGGACCAATGGAGAGGTTGCCTGGGATTCCCGGATAAGGAAATAATCAAGGAGGGCAATGGAGGAGGAGGGGGAGCCCCTTCCGTTGCCTCCTTGCAGCCAACTTGGGTAGATGTTGCATTCAAGGGAATTTGGATTTATTTAGCACTTAGATGCATTCAGGTCTTAGGTGGGACTCTGCCTGACCGTCAAGGCTCTTCATTTGTCCCAGCCTTTTCTTTGGTCACTCTGTCAGGATTTACATAATTTCATATCTTAAACAAATCTCTCCACGATCAAGAAACCACAACATGTCTACTGTTAAAAAGTGTCAGTCCTAACATATACAACCCCTGCCCCTGCAAGGTCCGGTTCAAAGTAAGAACAAAAAAGAAGAAAAGGGATATATATATATATATATATATATATATATATATATATATATAAAACAATTCATTTCAGCTCAAGAAATCGGTGGTGACTGGGAGGGCGAAGGCGCTTTCTCTTAGCTTTATTTTGCATTGATCCTCTGGTTCCTGTTTAAGTTTTGGTGATGGAGTGGAGCCAGTGGCAAAGATAGATAGAGCTCGTTTGAGATCGATAGAAATGTCATTAACTAATTCGGATTACCCATCCCTTAGAAAGACAGCTTCTGCCCCCATCCCGGAGTAATAAATATATATACATGCAAAAACTCTGAGAGGTCGGTTGGAACTACCAGAGTAATTAAAAAAATATTTATTGGAAATGTTGTAAAGTCTTGGAGATAGGAAGCAGATATATTTTCTCTCTTGTTCTCCATCCACCATCTATCTTCCTGCTAATTGTTATCTGTGGGAGGCACTATACAAAGCCGCTTTGCAACCCTTCGGGGCAGAGACCCATTTCTTCTGTGATCTGAGGGGCACCTAGTGAACAAATATTCTTCTCTAGCCTCACTTTACAGAAACATACGATTTTACAATAGCTTTTGCAAATATAAGAAGACAGGATGTTCTTTCCCCTCTCTTAAAATTTTCTGTGTTATGAAAGATTGTCAAAAAATATATAACGTCCAAGTCGGGTGTTGTCAAGTCAGAAAACACGCGAGAGATGTGTGTTTTTTGCCAGAACGGCAAGCCATTGACACATACCATCAGCATCATCACCAACAATCTCCAGAGCTACAGCAACCACAACGCACAACAAAAATGACAATCTTTTTAGACACATTCCCAGACTATTACATTTCTCCTTTTCCACCCTCCCTTTCCCCTCTTCACCTTCTTCTTTTTCTTCTTCTTTTTATGCTGCAATCCGTAGCGTTTGTGTCAACTACATATTCCCCTAGACGCGAATTTGTGACGCAGTTTCTTTTACACAAATTCGGATCTACAGGGTACATACAGAAGACAGAGAGACATTCTGCTGGGGCTAAAACGTCTTCTGCCTGGGTTATTGCCAGGAAAGAAAAAATTGGTTGGCAAGGCGGTACCGATGGTAGGGAGGAACCCAACCAATTTCCAAGAGAAAGTATGCCCTGGAAAGATTTGTTTTCAACACCTGAGCCAAAAATCCAGGGAGTGTTAACCTGAATCCGTGGCAAAATCCATTGCTCCATCGTCCCTCCAATCCTCAAAATAAATACTGCTGCAATAATAGAGTCTAGAAATTTAGTGGGCGAGGAAACCAAAGTGAAGTAGGTAATTAGGTAGTTAGATAGGCTAGTGGACCAACAAGAACATTAAGCGGTAAGAAATTCACTCCCAATCCAGTTCAGCAAGATTTATTCTTTAATTAGAACGAAAATTGCTTTTTTTTTAACGAAAATAGCCCTTGTTTTCGTTGCATTAAGAAATAACTCCATGCTACTGAGAGGCTTTTAGGAATCTTTGGCTAATTTTCTTGTCTTAAGATAGGTAAGACAGACGGGTGAGTGAAGAGTGGGAGATCTAAAAACCAACTAGAAAGGTAGAGAGGAAGGCGTGTTTCCTAGGGCAATTCGTTTTCACACCAGGGGAGGGGAAGAAGAGGAAAGGATCAAAGGGATTTTATTTCCTTTCCTTTCCCTCAAAAAGAGGAGATATAAAGCAATAAAATATGCATATTGTGGAAACCATGAGCCTTAGAAAAGGGAGAACAGAGCGGTTTCCTCCCGACATCTGTTCATGTGTGCTGTTTGCATAAATAAGATGTCCTAGCTTTAGGATTTTAAAGCTACAAGGGCCAGCACTGTTTTAGGGTGCAAACATATGCATATTGACCTGGAAATAACTGTCACCGAAACTCAGTGGGGCTAAGTTCACTATAAACATGTTTAGGAGCCAGGTAGTCCTAAGGAAACATTTCAATGATAGGGTTCTTCATCAGGTAAAAGAGATGGTTAGTTTCCCTTAGCAACTGGGGCTGAGCAACTATCCCCTCCTGAACGAAATTGTTTCCGATTATTCAAATTACTCAGAAGTAACCTGCCCTGAATTCACTGAGGCTTGTTCCCAGGTAAGCAGCCTCAGTTAAGAAAGGAAGGGATTATTGGAAATGCACCTGCATCCCAAACAAGAGACGTGGGCACAGTAATAGTCACCTTACATAGGGGTTTTTTGTTTGTTTGTTTGTTTGTTTGTCTTAAAATCTATTCTCTAAAGAAGCAAATAAGGCACTTAAACGTTTTGGTTTTCCTCCTTCCGCCATCCCTCATCCTGAACCAATTTATGGCTTGAAAGTTGCAATACTGGGTGCCCTTGTAACTCATTTCTCTACCGACAGACAGACGATAGTTGGATAGACGACCTTGAGGGTTGTGTATTTCCACTTCACATCTGGAATTAAGTATTATCAGAATCCAAAGAGCGAGGGATCACACCGACCAGATTGTCACTCCACATCTATATGGATTTACCTGGAAGTAACAACTGCTGGTTTCAGTGGGGATTACTTTCAAGTAAAGGGGTTAACCCAGGTCCCAAACATTTCTTTAGTTGTACTGAACCTTTACAGTTCTTGATAATATAACTTATACCACTATCCAGAACGTCTCTGTCCTAGACATTGTGAAGTAGATGCTAAAAGGAGTTCGTATCCTTACATACATTTCCTACTGAGAATAGAAACACATTTGGTTCAAGCCTTACCCAAACTCCTAAGAATTTACTGCCCTGGGGCTTGCTTCCGAGGAAATGTGTTTAGGCCAGGCGACCTTCGCCTTTACGGAATTTCAGGCGAACTTTAGTACTCAAAGGGGGAAAAGGAAAAAGATGTTTCCTTCCAAGAGATCACTCCCTGAGTAGGAAAGTCTACCAGCTACACCTTTGAGACACCCTCCTCTCCTGTTCTTCTTGGACTGGAGCCCTTTTATACTCTATCGGTCCTGGCCAAGTCTCATGGCTGGAACCGAATATTTGGGCCCATTCCTTCCCTTGTTCCTTTAAAATACTCTTCATAGTTTGTAAACATCCCTTGCACAAACAGACGATCTCGGGGTTCATCCCGGTATCACCAGCACCCCTAGCGTCTAGGAGAAATTCCCGATTCTTGTTTTGCTGTCTCAAAAAATAACTAAAAATGCACACACTCTCACACACTTGCGGCCCTGAAATTGAAAGGGAAGGGAAGCCCCCTCCCCATCCCTTTCGCCCATAGACCCTTCCTCCTCCTCCTCCTCCTCCTCTGCCCCCTCCCTCTTCCAAACCATCGCCTTTCTTTTTTTCAACACTTTCGGTTGCTCTCATAAAACCGTCTCAACTTTTTTGCGGAAGTTTGGAAAGACAAATTCTCTTTCTCCCCCTCCCTCTCTGCATATCAAAGAGAGAAGTTAATGAAGCCCTCCAACCATAGAGTGTCATAGCAGAAGGGAACCACAGGATCCTGTGCCTTAAGAGCAGATCGCCATAAAAGTTATAAGCTAGATAAGAAGAAGGCGGTGGGGCAATAGTTGCCCCCCCCCCAAAAGCATCCACACCTTTTGTGCTCAAGGTAGAAGTGGAAAGGTGGGGCTTTCCAGAGAAGTCCCCACCACACACACACACACACACATACAAAGAGAAAGAGACAGAAACAAGCTCAAACGCACACCAGGGCGAAGCACCTGCCAGGAACTCATTAGTACTGTGTTGAAAGACTGTAAGATAACCAAACTGTCAGGTTCTTTTCCAACTCTCTATGGAGTTCTATCAATGCGCCCGATTCGCTTCATTTTTAGCAGGGTCTTGGGGAGGAGAATTTCCCCAGGCATGGGGCTTTCGCCCCCCTTTCTTCCCCAGCCCCCTTGTCTTATTTCAGGGCTTTACTTGTACAAGCACTGCCCTTGCGGCCATGGGAACCTGCCATTTGAACCTGCCATTCTGCGGCTCCTCGATCTAGCCATGAGCTCTAAAGGAGTACAATAAGTTTACTCCCGAGTCTTTAACTCCCCTTTCTCTACGTTGAGACCAAAGAACCAGGAGCGGGGGGGGGGGGGGGCCTTCTCCTTCCACCCCTTCTCCACAATTCCTCCTCCTCTTCCCTGCTTCATTTTCCCGGATCCCAAGGTAGAGACACGTCCCCATCCCTCACCCCAAATTGAGCCCTCCGTGAAAAGCCATTGACTTTTCCAAGACAACACAACAACTGCCTTTCTCAGTCCATCCAGACACAACCGACAACCCGCAATACCAACCAGAAAGCTGGACTCTTCCGTCGTCTCTTCCCTTCCTCCATGTCCAAGTCTTGGTTTGTTTTCCCCGATAGGAAATCTTTCTTTTCCCTCTCTCGCTTTCTTTTCTTTTTTATTTTCTTCCTTCCTTCCTTTCTCTCTCTCTCTCTCTCTTTCTTTCTTTCTTTCTTTTTTTACCCCAAGCGTAGTCTCTTTAAAGTCTAGGGCTGGCTACCGGCTTGTTGGGAGTCGTAGGCCTAAGTGAGCCTTTTCGGTTCGGATCCTCGCAAGTTTTCGTATTAATCTCCATACTTTGTCAGTCTTTGTTAAACAGCTAGGCGTGTCCCCAGCGCCTCCAACATTTTAATATTTGTTAGACGCGCTGACCTGAGTTTCACCCCACTCCGGGCCTCTCCCCCTTGCATTTGCTATAATACGCTTGCATAGTTCGCTCGGTCATATTGAATTTTACCCAGGTCATTACTTTGGACAGGGGTGGGGGCGGGAGTGTGGGGGGGGGGGGGGGAGAGATGCCACGGCCAGGGATTGAAATGTAGGCTTTTGCTTCCATAGTGCCAGCGACTTTTTGTCCATTCCCTCCTAAATCTCCCTCTATCTCCGATGTATTTAGGCTAAAAAGAGGTTTACCCCTACAAAGAAGTACACAGCTTTACCCCTACAAAGAGTCAGAAGTCCTCGAATGTGTATATCTGTGTTTCTGTTTGTGCTTGCTTCCTACCCTACATAAAAAATGAGTGCATGTATGTCAATGTGTGTGTACCTTGCACACATCTCCCTCCCTCCCTCTTTCTTTCTTTCTTTCTTTCTTTCTTTCTTTCTTTCTCTTTCTCACACACACAAAGCTACTATGTCACTTGGGTGGCAATTTTTTAAAAATTACACTTATATCACAGATCTAGACCGAGGGAAACAGGAACTACTGTAGTAAGAAATAAAAAGTAGAGGAAAGAGGCTTCTTCCTGCTATAAATAAAAAAGTAATGTGGTTTATCAGAAAGAAGGATGAAAAGGGGAAAGAAAGGGAGGGAAGGAGGAAAGGAGGGAGGAAATAAAGAAGAAGGAAAGAAGGAAGGGCATTGGTTTAAATTTTCCGGCATTTTTCTTCTTGAGGAAAGAGTGCGATATAGAGGTTTCAGACGAACCTTAGCTAACTTTAACTCACATTCCTCCCACCCCCGTCCAATGATTTAATTAGAAGGAAATGTGTTGGAGGGACAGATTGCTTTGGTTGGAGGGAGGGAGGGATGGTGACAATTTGAGCTTTCAAGGCCTGCGACGACTATTGTTTGACTGTCTTTATATTGCTCCTTCCTACTACAACGCATACATAAACGTCCCCACCATGACACTGTAACACGTGAGACAGGTAAAGCATGGCAGGTCGCTAAAGGAAGACCAATTGGCATGAAATGATACTTACCGGCCCCTCATTACCCTGCAGAAATAACGAATCCTTTGGCTTCGCACTGGACTTCAAGATCCGTCCAGTAGCCTGGGACCTAGTGGTTCCTTACCCTTTCTTCCCTACTTTCTTCTTCCTCTTAAGGCTGGACTTTGAGAGCAAATAAAAAGGTAGATTGAAGGGTTTGGAGGAGACAGGCTGGGTTAGTAGCTAGGTTAGCGGCTTCCTCCTAGCCATAAAATTTGTACCTGGAAAATAGCAGCCTTGAAACGAAATGGTTATCCACTCTTCTCTACCCTCTATTATTATTATTATTATTATTATTATTACACAAACCTGGAGTGATGAGGACAGCGCTTCAGGGATAAGCGGAGTAATTAAAAGCACCTGGGATGGATTGCTTAAGTTATTCCTAAACGGTAGCCAGTTTAGAGCGATATTTTATAAATACCACGCAAGGCGCTAAAAAGGAGCCTTTATCGCTTCCTGCACACCTTAATACCCAGGTGCGCCTGTGGGGCACGTTAAAACATTTCCTTGCCTTTCAGCAACCCAGTGGGAATATTGGAGGCACATTTCGGGGAAATTTCCAACTATTTTTAAACTCTAAGCACATCCGTTATGGAAGTGGATGTTAAAGAGCTACCGGGTCGGATTAGGATCTGGTTATTAGCCTTTGCATACTCCTCTCGCAGTTTGATTTAAGACCAACCCAGTTCCCAGTTACACACATCTGTATACAATCCTAACCACCGTGGTTTGGATTCAGTCAAGAATTTATCAAAACGAGTGACCTAAGAAGGCGTCATCATCGCCCTAAATCGAGATTATGGCCGGTATCCAGTTGATTAGATTTATCCAACCAGTTCTTGGCTGGGTGAGTCAACATTTAGGCAAATCCTTTTGACTGAATGGGTCTACTCTACTCAAAACGAACAACAGAATTTAGGTCTATACATGCCTTAGGGCTGGAGCTTTTATTGGTCTTTAATGCGGCTTGGCATCCCGATTCCTGAGCAAGCTTCTTTGTAAGCGGATGCCCTTCGCAATTAAATTTGCTTCCAAGTAAATGACTTTAGGAACTTGAGGTCAATAAATTGGCCTCTACCCAGCCTGGTTTATCTTATTCTGGTTCATCTTATTCTGTCTTAGTTTAGGTTCTCCCTACTCATATTGCATATGGGGGATAGAAAGTGGGATTCCAGTTTAAGAGGCATTAAATCGGTTAAACCCCATCGGTTAGCATTGAAGGCGGGTGGGTTGTAAGGAACCTAGGGTGATTTTGTATACCTTTGCTTTTAAAAAAAGGTAATTAAAAAGGTGAATGCGTATACAATTTCCCTCCTGGCTGTTCTATTAGCCTGTCTTCGGAATGGCGAGACCATTCTTTCATTCGAAATGAAAGTGTATTTTATGACCTCCGACGTTAATCTCGCCTACTTTATTCCTCATTTTTGCGAGTGTATTAAGTAGCAATATTTCTAATGAGGAGATATTCTTCCCCAACCCACGCAGGCATAAATCCAAAGGGCTGTTTGTCAAAGAGTGATGAGTTACCTAGCCATTTAAAAAAGGGGATGGGGATGATGGAATCCACTCCTTCTCGCTCACAATGGTTTAAAATATGTCAACCAATCGAATATTAGATTCTCTGCTATCTAACTAAGTAATTTATTAATTAGTCGATTACACTCAAATATCGATATTCTGTAATCCCTTAAAGAAGTGGACAATCCTTCCCCATTTTTGAGTCTGGACTATGAGATATCTCGGAACTGCATTTTTTTTTAAGGTGCATCTCTTTATCAAAAGAAAAAGCAAACGTATAATATTTATTGATCCTATTTTCTGAACAGTCTTTCTATGAGGAGAGAGAGAGAAAGCTTGTTTGTAGGATACAAGTTGCGTAAATAAATTCATGACACCAAATAATTCAAAAATTCTTCACAATCAAGAATCAGGCTGTGGACCATCGGAAAAACTGATTAATAATACAGTGTTTTGATTAATACAGTCTAGATTGTATTGTTTTGTGATTTTTAGAAAAAACGGTATCACAATCATGCCTTTTGTGAAATGCAAAAATCATTTCTGTTTTATCTGTGAAGCTATAAAAGTTGATCTGCGCTTTAGGGAAGGGTCCGGCAGGAAGTTACATAGGAGAACTTCCTCTGGGTTTCCCCCTTTATAGTATAATATTCAGTTTAAGGGCAAAATCTGACTAATATTTCCCATCTACATACTGCTTAAATGAATTGAAAGCGCTGAAAAAAGGGCAACGTAATTTAATTTAATTTAATTTCAACAGAATTTTTTAAAACGAACCTCGAAGGTTTAACTGTATGGTCCGATATCTGGCCATTGAAAAGCAAATTCCATTGAGTTCAATGGGGACTTACTCTCAAGTAGGTTTATATATAAGATTGGAAGGTAAATCCCTTCTCCATTTGAGAAGAGGCTCCTAAAAGTTTTGCCTATAACAATATAGTTATCTCCTTTATAAAATTTTATTTGCTGCTATTATTATTATTATTATTATTATTATTATTATTATTATTATTGATCTTCACTATAATATTCGAATATGCGTTTTAAAGTTACTTGATATCCAAAGAGTATGTTTCCAATCCTAGGGCAGACCTTTAACTTAGCTGAAATAATCTTCCCCATGGGAGTGTGTGGGAAGATTACAATGATTATTGCTATTATAATATTATGAGATAAATATTCACTGTGTAACCATACTTTATTACACGACATAATAACAGCAACACATGGCCCCTTATAGTTTCCCTATATCAAAACTGTTTAATGGATGACAGCCAGACCAATTGTAAAAAAAACCTTTCGGAACCATAAACCTGTGTGGAACGGTCTTGATTAACTAATTACAGTCCCGAGGTTACAATCCCACAGTAAATATTAATGTCCACTCGCCATTGCAATGAATGAGAGAGACCCACTATCGGGATCTTGGGCTGCTCCCATTCGTTTCAATGGAGAACTGGACCTTTCGAAGGTGTTCGGAAACTCTGCTTCCAAAAAGAGGGAGCTGAAGAAAGCAGGTGGAGGAGAGGTAGAGGAGGCCAGTGACATTCACAACAGCACTATCATCTTAGAATAGGACCACCTCATTTACTGCCACCTCAGGCTGCATTTAGAAACCTGATCTTGGAAGCTAAGCAGTGTCGGCCCTGGTTAGCACTTGGATGGGAGACCGCCAAAGAATCCTTTCTTGTGTTGGCCCTTTGAATTTCATAGTTTTCTTTGGCAAGCAATACTCAGAGGTGGTTTGCCCGGATCCTTTCTCTGGAATATAGGTCCAAAACACACTGCCGACAAAATCCACTTCGAGACCGCTTCAACTGCCATGGCTCAGTGCTAAGGATTCCTGGGGATTGTAGTTTCTTGTGGCACCAGAGCTCTCTGACAGAGAAAGCTACATGTCTCCCAAAACGACAGTGCCTAGAATTCCTAGCATTGAGCCAGGGCAGTTAAAGAGGTCTCAAACTGGATTATTTCTGCAGTGTGTGTTGGGGACCTTTCAGAGAAAGGATCCGGGCAAACCACCTCTGAGAGTATTGCTTGATAAAGAAAACCCTATGAAATTCAGGGGGTCAACACAAGTCGAGAAGAGACTTGGAGGCACACAGACACACACTATCCCCCCCCCAGCACCGCCATTTAAAGGCAGTCCGTGGCAAAGCTGTGATCGCTTCCACACTTCCTAATCTTACCTCACGACCGTATCTCTTATCAGTAAACAAGGGAGGTCTCTTCCTTCGCTCCCACTCCCCCCTTCCTCCGCTTCCCCCCCCCAGCCACCGCCACCCCTCCCTCCTCCTCCTCCCCTCCTCCTCCTCCTCCTCCTCCTCCTCTTTAGCACTGACACCCAGTCTATCAGCCTCAAACACAAGGCTCGCACCGCCTAAACTTTTGACCCTCGCCTTTTTGACCCCTGGAGCTATAATGGGCGTGCTAGCCAATCCACGAAGACCATATCCACCTCCCCAGGCTTCAGGAAAAAAAAGCTCTCCAGATCCCTCTCCTTCTCTTTCTTCCTCCCTACATTGCACCCCAGACTTAGAACCCATCCCGAATCTGCATTTTGCCTTCCCCTTTCCGGCGTCTCCGCATTAGGGACAGGAGATGCTTTTTATCTCAGGCATCCAAACCCTGAGAATGATTTCTCCCTCCTTCTGTCCATCGGAATGCAAGGAGCAAGAAGGTTAGCCATTCCAAGCGCTGGCTAGCCTTTCCTCCTAGCTGCATTCCTATCTATTAGGAAGGCGCATCCTTGCAGGAAAAGGGAGATCTTTTGTTGTTGAAAAACCCACGGGGAGGATAGGGTCCTCTTTTTCAGGGCGAGGCTTTAGCGGAGGTCAGGGGGACTTTGGCAGAGACCTGGCAGGGGGAAAGTACGAGTGGAGAGCGGCGGTGAATTGGTCTGAAGCGAGCTCTACTGGCTAACTGAGTTGTTACAAGCCTTGAGATTTACCGGTTTTACGCATTTTTCCCCACCCCCTCCTTATTCTATGCTGTAAATTTTCATTTCCCGGGAGTTTATGTGCTTCGCGTGCAAAACCACAACAAAACCTTTACTCGACCTGTTTTTAATACATTTCAGAAGATTAGGCTTGTTGCCCAAGCCCAAGCCACCAGGAAAAGATAATCTGTGCAAAGAAAACCCACCCACCCCCATAGACAGATTCGAGGTGGTTACACTCCATGAGCACTTGCTCTGGAGAAATCCCCATCGAATTTAGGAACCAGACTGAATCCCATCGTGGGGGGAAGCTGCCTTTTCGAAGTGCAGCCTTTTCTCCTGAAATCAGTGTCATTTTAGCATGTGCCTTGGACTGCAAAAAATAAAACGGAGAAGCAACCTGTAGGCTTAATTTTCAAAATGCTTTTAAAAAAACCAGTATTCAAGCAATCTCAAGAAAAGTGGAAGGAGGGACAGGGAAGTTTGGAGTATAATTTCACAGTTGGACAAGAGGTTATCTGAAGCTATTTGGTTGGGAAGCCTTGGTTTCCTGTGGGACAAAATTCTGTCTTCAAATATTAGCGTTTTCACGGGTCCTAAAGAGCCTAAAGGCAGGAGATCTTTCGTTCTTGGAAGCTAAGCAGCATCAGTCCTGCTTAGTACTTGGATGGGAGACCACAAAGAATACCAAGTGCTATAGGCTAATATCAGAGAAAGGAACGGGTAAACTCGCTTCTGAGATTTTTGTGGGGTTTTTGGCTTATGGGTTGGCAGTTCTAGAAGAGAGGAATATAGGGATGCCGGCCATGAAAGCCTTTGACTTCACTCTGAGTATTCCGTGCCTAAGAAAACCTAGGAATTCATGGGGTTCACCATAAGTGGACAGACACTTGAAGGAACACAAACAAAACTGAGCAAGAAAGCCAGTGTCCTTCCTTCCTTTTCCATCACATTTATATAGAGCCTTTCTCCCTATATGATGTAAATCCCTGTACATCAAGATTTACCAAGTTTATCAAGGCTTACAATTTGTCACGATCCAAGAGGAAAGGGGAGCAAGAGAGTAAAGGAAAATCACAATTGGAAAGGGCTTGCGGACAGCCAAAACCCTATTTGCTTGGGTAGATGAACCACAGATTTTAAAAACGCCTATTTAAAAAACACTGATAAGAAAACAGAGTCAGCCACATTGGTTTGAGAGCTGGACTATGAGTGAGAGGATCAGGATTCAAATCTCTACTCAGCCATAAAAACCTCTTAGGTGACTTTGGGAGCCTCACACTCTCTCAGCCTTAGAGGAAAGCAATGGTAAACCCCCTCCAAATAACCTTGCAAGGAAAGCACTTAATAATGTCACCTTAAGTCGGAGTGGATGAAAGCAGGAAAAACAAAATCAAATAAGGAAAATACGGGGTAAAGCTTTTTATCCCCTGTTTTATTCCCTCCCCCCCCCAAAAAAAAATCTACATAGATATCCTCCTTATACCAGGAGGAAGGCAGGATATAAATACATAAATAATAAAAAAATAAGACAACACCACAGAAAGAGGGAATTCTCTACCTCCTAATCTAATTAGGAATATTATTAATCCTCCTTAGCAATATAGAGGTATGGAAATTAGCAATTAATTGAAATTGACATACAGACTGAAAGTAAAAAGGGGGGGTTAAAAATGGGAAAGAAGTGACTTTGATGGAATTTGGAAAGAATTTATTGAGGAAGGTCTGAGAAAAGAAATGGAAGATTACCTCCATGAGAGGAACTGGAGATTTGGATGGAAATAAGGGTGTAAATGGCTCCTGGGAAGGGGAGCTCTGAGATGAAATATAAAAGATATTGAGATAAGTTTAATAGAAAGTAGGAAATATAAAGATAGATAGATAGATAGAAGATAGATAGATAGTAGATAGATAGATTTATGTATTGTATAATATTCATTGTATGAATTTTAATTTTCTAAAAAAGGAATATTATCAATCTTTCTTTTCCCTGCACAAAGTGTTGCCATATTTAGGTTATCGCCACACCTTCCCCCTCTTTTCTTCCTAAGGAACTGAGGGACACTGGTGTTGAGTGACAACAGTTTGCCAGAAGGCTGCTCCAGGGAGGAAGGAAAAGGAGGTTAGATCCTGGTCCAACACGTGCCTGGGTCGGTCTAGGTTCTTGCACGCAAACAACATCTCTTTAAAAAGAACAACTACTACTACATGCCCTTTTGAAAGCACCATAACAGCAGACGAAGAGGGTTAGGAATTGTGGAAATGTGGAGAGAAGCTTACAAAAGGGAAGGGGGGAAGGGAGAAGAGGTCAAAGACTGGGGAAAGTGACTGTGGACACTCCTGTCCTCCTGGAGGAAGAGTCACCCATTGCATCTTGATTGGGAGGGGGCGAGGTCCTCTTTCTCCTGCAAAGATGCCTGCTCTTTAACTCTCTGTCTGCTGACCTGGAATGATCCCAAGCTCCTATGAATTATGGATGAGCTATAAGAGCCGTCCCCCCTCTTTCAGTATGCAAAACCCCATTACACTGTTAAAATGGCGATTTAATCGTTCGGAATAGTTTGCTTTGCTTCCTTCTCGACCCCTTTCCCCTTCCCCCTCCCGCCCCTCACACAACTCATTTGTGCCCCCTTTCATTTAATTTTCTTAATTAAAATCCTTTCACAGTTTTTAAAATCCTCTCTCTTTCCTCTTTTGGTTCTTGTAAAGGAGAGATTGAGAGAGAGAGAAATAGGGGGGGGGAACCTTTACACCTATCAAAATCCGGGTTGCTTTTAAATAATTTTAAAGAACGTAAACGTGATATTTCAATTATTTTAAGATAACAGGACCTACTATTGGATCCTAGGCCCCATAGGACCTACATTTTGTTTGTATTTAATTTGTTTTAAAAGAGAAGAGGTTCAAGCACAATATGTCAGTGGCTGTGAAAATGCACCTGTAATATATCTTATAGTAATAGGTGTCTGTGAGGTGTGTGATATGGATGGACAGATGAAAGCCTTGGTTGGACAAACTGTATATGAGGGAAAACCTACCCATCTTCACTCTGAAGTAAGCCATGATGTGTTCAGTGGAACAGGGCTGCAGTTTAAATCCTTTGGTTTCAATGGTACTTGCCTACATATAGTTAGGGTTTGAAGGTGTCTGAGTCAAGGGATTATGACAGTGGACAGTCCTAAACCCATAGTCAAGTATGTTGAGGGGAGAATAAAGGCTCTCTCCTCCTATTCCATCCAAATCACTCTGAAAAGATCCTATGGGCCAAATGCCAGGATCTCCCTTGGGATCACTATTGTGGAGACTTATTTATATCCAGCACAGGTAGCAGGTAGAAATCAGAGAGATGCAAATGGTCTATTTGCACTTTTCCATCTATCCCTGTGCTTTTCAGAGAAACCCAGGGACCATTGTAATACCCCTTCTGTTTCTTATAAAAGACACTGTCTCACTCTGTCAAAATATTTTTACATCCTTTTGCAAAAACATGCTCTCTCCTAGCTTTGCATGGGAGGTTTACTCCCCAACAGCTGACCTTCAGTCTCTTCTGAAAGCTACATTTCCAGTATTGACCCACGCCCCCAAAATATCCTATAGTTGTTGGTTGTCACCAAAGGCTGCGGAAGCTGGGCAAGTAAACATAAGCTTTTAGGTGTGTGCTCACAGACCAAAAATTTGTGTAAAAGCTTGGAATCCCACTGAATCCAAAGATATGGATCAGCAGGTCCCAATATATGGAGCCACAGATCCAAATCAAGGTACAAATCCAATAATTATAGAAGTTCCCATCTTTGGACATTTCCAGACAATGCGATCCAATTTTGAATTCAGGACATGGTTTCAAAGATAGGAAAGTCTGAAAATTACAGATTTCAAGAACACTGTCCAGCTCTGCCACAAAACAAGAGGAAACAAGAGAAGTAAACGGTTGTTTGCAATCCCGTAGTAAATCTTTATAAGCAACTAAGCCTGTTTGGCACCTTAAGGATTTACAAATTTATCGTTGGCGCAAGCTTTCTGTGTATTACAGCCCACTTCCTAAACAGTTGTATCAAAATAAATATACTATCTGGGTAGGTTGTTACTCATGCATTATGAGTAGATAGCTGCTGCTGCAAAGAAGGTGTGTGGTGGGTGTGTGTGTGTGCTGCATGCGGTGTGAAAGGGGACGTTTTCATACAATGGTTTATCCACACACATGCGCCTCCATGATAGGGTGGACTGGTTATCGTGAGGCCAACAGAGTTCAAGGGGAGTTTTCCATGACTTCAAAGAACATGGATCTGACCTTTGTGGTCAAGAAGTCAACTATTGTCGCCTGACAACGTACTACTTAGAGAGGTGTATATTGGCTGGTCTGGAGCAGATTGTCTCCTCCCCTTACCACGCCCCCCCCCCTTCTCCCTTTGTATGGATAGATTGGGAAGATTATAGGAAAGATTAAAAAGCAAAGGATAGACTGGCCCACTTTTGTTTTGGGAAAGTCTGTAATCATTGGGGGGGGAGGGGCTGGGATACTTAAAAGTGTGCTTGTTATATTATTATTGCAATGTCTGGTTAGAGCAAAACCAGACACTGGAATTGAAATAGATTTACTAGGAGGAAACAAACGTGTCTTTACTAAAATGCAACTATGAACAACAGACTTGTGTCTTACTTCCATGTGAATAGGTTAGGAATTGGAGTCTTTAACAGGTAGGCACTGGACCCTCCATCCTCCCATCCAAAGAAGTTAACACTTTTACTATGTGATACTTGTACGTATGTGAAAAACGAGCTATCTGAGGAGAAACTTCAGAAAGAAAAAGGATAGGTGAATAGGAGTGGGTTGTACATTCATCATAATAATAATAATTATTATAATAATATAATAATAATAATAATAATAATGAAAATACACGATACAGAAATGGCTTGCTGCACGCAAGAAACAGTGCAGTATATATTATGAGTGTTTCCCTTTCCTGTTTACATGGCATATCAGAGAATTGACTATTGCCTGCCATAACAACACAAGATTGGACTACAATAGGGGAAAGGAATTTTGTGTAAAAATCCCAGGTTGTCTGAGCAGAGCAGCCTTCCTGTTTATGCTTCCATAAAGATCTCCTCAAATCCTAGAGGAAAACAGGGATTGGCAAAAGAAGGAAAGGGCTAGAAAGAAGTTTAAAAAAAATCTGACCTCTCTCTGTGGCTCCCTAGTCCCTTCATGATACACCCAAAATAAGCATCCAGAGATAGAGAGAATTATGGAGAGCTTGAAACCACCTTCTGAACAGCAATGGCAGCCCCACAAAAAAGACAACGTTTAACTTCCCTAGGAGTGCGGTCAGATATAAATCATATAGGCTTTTGGACTCCTTTGTTTACTACCAAATGTTGTTTGGCCTGGGGGCTTCGTTGTAGGGCTGCAGACTAATTGTACAGATTCTCTGGTTTTTCCCACATTCATTTCTTTTCTAGAAATGTTGGACAGCACAGAACCAAAGAAGGGAGACACCACCTGCTTTTGTTTCGGGCTGGCCTCTCTTGTGCTGCCTTCCAAGAAAAGGGTCTCAAATTGCACGAAGGGACACAAGATGCAACCAGTCCAAGAGGCAAAGAGGCTGGACTTCACATGGAAGGCTATTGAGGGGGGAGGGGACCTCACTGGACACAGTTATTTTGAGTCCTTGCTACAGGTATCATCCGGATGGGGACCTGGTCTTAGATGAGGGTGTGAGTTACGACTAGCTTTGACTTCAGGGTCTGAGCATGTCTCCTCAGGAGTAAGTTCCACCACATTGAAAAGTGCGTTACTTTCAGCTAAGGCAACAATCCTATGCAAGCTTCCCTAGAGGTAAATCCCATTTAAAATAAAATAAAATACAAAAATTTACTTCTCAGCAGGGCATCTAGAATTTCTGTCCTAAGTGGGGAATCTTTTTTCATTACACAGCAGTAGAAAAGTGCAGGTATGTAAGGCACGGAGTAGAGAGGGATGAAGGTGGGATGGATTGAACATAGAGCCAGAAGATGAGAAACGAAAACTGGAAAGATGGGGGGTGGTATATTGGAGAAAGGAGAAATGCTAGGAACGAAGGTGAAAATGCTTTCGATCATAAGGCTTTCTGTTCTCTCTCTCTCTCTCTCTCTCTCTCTCTCTCTCTCTGTTTTGAAATTAAAACAATATGAACAGAAAACAATGCCATTTATACACATAGTGTCCTTCCTGAGACTTGCTTCTCCCAATTTATAAACAGTGGTCAGGGAGCTGCCAAACACCCTATAAACGTTCACATGCAAAATGCACCCAATCTGGGTTATGATATGTCCTAGTTCCAACAACATTAAACATACAGGTTGAAATCCTATACCTATTCATCTGAGAGAGAACGCCACTAAATTCAGTAGGACTTGTATCTGCGTCCAGGTGTGTAAGACTGTGTTCTTAAAGGTCCTGTTTAATTCAACAGGAGATGTTCAGTTTGCTAGTCCCATAAAGCACCATATGGTTTACTTCTTAGTAAGCCTATATAGAATTCCACTATTAAGGAAATCCTTAGTTGCCCTGCTGAAAGCAATAGGGCTTTAAAGTGCTAAACTGTGGCTGGATTATGGCCTGAGGCCTCACAAAACAAAAGTGTCAGTCTTAGACAAATATTTGAACCAGGTTTTAGAGGACACAATCCCTCTGGCTATCCAAGTGAGACTCTCACACAATCCACCCCTTCCCACCCCTCACCCCCATAGACTTTCAGTGCCAAGCTGGTATTCAGGCCAGTAAGGGCGACAGTCTTTAAAAACACCACTGTAGAATGCTCTCAGTGTGGTTAAAGGGAGGGGGAAATGCTAAAATGGTGCCTTTTATGCTACATTGAAATACATGTGTCGACCAAATGTGAAGCAGATGTAAAAAATTCTAAAAGAATGGAAGAGGGAAAAGAAAGAGGGGCCAAAATAATAATTGCAAAGATTGTCTCCACCTCCCACCCCTAAAGCTTAAAACCCCCTCCACCAACCCAGGGAGAGGTTCTCTTGCAGAATATCTGTTTAAATGGATGGTGCTTTTTCCCCCAAGTTAGGAATGCTTGCAGGATAACCTCTGGCTGCATTGTGTCTCCTAGTTAGTCTCTGAGATATTTACACTGATCCAGTTAAATGAAGTAGGATGTGTGTGTGGGTGTGCGCACGAGCTCAAGGGTTCTGCCCTTTATTTTCCTATTGTTTGTTATGTGACACATTTCCCTTGCCTGGTGAGCATATGAAGTAGAGGACTGCACAGTTCAAGTCTGAAAATGGGACCCACCCACCCACTTACTTTTGAAGTAGAGGAAATGAAGTTGTAAAGTTGAAAGACAAGACTTTCAAATGAGTGAAAACTGCTGGCTTCTTATAGCCTCTGAAAATGAGGATGGTTGATAGGCTAACAGAACTAGGGAAACAGCAGAGGCATCCATATTTACTCCTCAATTGATTTTAAAGTTAATCTTGTTCTAAGCCACCTTAAGCACAACTTTTAACACAAAAAACCCCCACTAAAATGTAAATACACTTTTAAAAGACATAAACTTCTACCAGATCTGCTGCTGGGCAAAGCAGAAGGAATTGCGACCTACAGTTCTCTTCCTATGTTGGTTTACTCGTATGTTGGTTTACTCGTAAGTAATCCCACCAAGCTCAAAACAGGGGCTTACTGAATTGAGTGTGCATAGGGCCAGACATATTCATTGACATGTAAGGAATGCAGCTGTCATTTTGCAATCCTAAGCCTAAGGCTACAGTCTTATCTGGATCCTAGATCCTACACAGTCCCTTGCTCCTTCTTGCAAACCCAAATAAGAAAATAAAAATAAAGAAAGAGGCTTAAAATTTAACCAGTTCTACCCTGATCTCAGTGAGCTTCAATACCTAAATTTGCTGCCCATCAACAAAAGTAAGCAGAAAAACAAATCACAGCTTCTAAACAGAAATCTTTAAAGTCCAGAGACAAATGGATTCAAGCCCAGCGCTGGATGTTTTTATGGCAAGCCACTCTCAAAAGCAAGAGATTTTAAAAGGCTACCAGCCATTTGCTACCTACTCAACCTCTGGTTAGGCCCCTTCCTGAAAGTGTTTGCCACTTAGCTTTATCTTGAATGCTTGTCTATTCAGAGATGAAGACTTGGCACGTATTTTAAAACAGTTTGGGTGCTAAATCTTCCCCCTCCCTTCTCTGTCCTTTGCCTAAAGGCATTGATTTAAATTGTTAAGGCTATCCAAGTGGAGATGATAAGAGTTTTCCCCATGAAACAAAGGCTGATCTCTTTAACCTTCCCCAGCAATCTAACACATCTGTACTCAGAAGTAAATCCCAGTCATTCCAGGTAAACAGGTATAGGACTGCAGCCTACCTATCATTCAACCAACTAATCTATGCAGGCCTACATAGCAGTATGTGGCACAGTTTACTGAACTAGGCTTCTGAGAGACAGGGTTTAAGCCATGGAAACCCACTGGCTGCCCTTGTGTAAGTTACAGTATCTCAGCCTTAGGAAAAGGCAATGGCAAACCTCCTGAAAAAGAAATCTTGCCAAGTAAACTCTAGGATAGGGTAGCCATAAGTCCGAGCCAAGGCACATACTGTAATAGCAGCAACAAAGTCTCATTGAGCCTTGCGGGGTGATGGTGAGTTTTACTTCGGAGAGAACATAGATTGCAGAGGGCTGTGCAAGGCTTGGAAACGGGAAGGCCAGATAAAATATATTTCCTTTTCCATAAGGAGTATTGGTGCAACAAGTGGACAACTACAAGTAATGTGGAAGAAGGGAGGAAAGATGACATAAATGTGTTTTAAACAGGGAAGGGGGGACTGCATAGGCCAAAATTCCCTGAACCTTGAAATCCACAGGGAAAGAGGCTGTAGGGTGAGGTTTATAATTCACAAAGTCTAAATGCCTAACAACTTATATAGGATCTAAGAATATAGGAGCATCCGAACTCAAATAGGATTTTTAAAAGGCCAGGCACACAGAAGGGGTGTTCTTGAAACCTGCATTCAGCTTCACCACCCCTTTCTGCTCAAGTTTGGTTGTAAAAATCACTCCCACCTATTTTGATGGTGCTCTTTCCTAAGTAAGGGTGCATAAACCTTTGACATCTCTAGACTCCCAAGAACTGAAAGCCTCCTCCATGCACTTTATAAGGCTACTGCGCGCACACACACACCCGCCAACAGAAACACTGGTGCACTCCGCACTGGCATTGCCATTCATTTTTATGGAGCACTTTTGAGCTTTTCCTTTCTTCCTCTAATCCTATACTTCCAAGTTCCTTTAAGCTGCACCTATTGGTGCATTGGAGCGCACCAATAGGGCCCAAGTTGCCTTAAGACTTTCTACAGAAGAGAGAAGTTGGGAGAGGGGAGGAATAATATCCCTCCCCTTCATCTCCGCTCCCCCTCACCCAATCTATAACAACCATCTAGCCCTTTAAAAGTCATTTAAGCAGATAGTATTTCAAAAAAGAAACTTACTTTTAAGGTTAGCAGCTTCTAAGTCCTCTTTCGAGTAAACACTGAACCATCAGTGCCGCCTATTCCAGCAAAGGAGAAGCCTTTATCTGCCTGGGAAATGTGCTCTTCCATTCCTGCCCCCTTCCAAGCCAAAGCAAGGCAGTTAAAATGTCACTTAACATTCTGGAGAATGTGAAATATATTGTACATTGTCAACTCCCCAAAACCATAAAACTAACTTTATGGACCTCACGTGACTTTTGAGAGCCAGTGAGGGGGTATCTGGCTGAGGTCTGGGCGATTTTTACGATCTAACTTCTAGATAAAACCCTATCCATTTGACATCTTAATGTCACAGCCACTTTTGGTATACTTACTTACTTTTGCTAGGGGTGAAATATATGTGCCTGTGTGTGTGTGTGTTTCTGTTGTCTGTCTATCTTTGTGTATTCAAGAGAAGGCGAGAAAACGGGTTGTTTGGGGAAATGACAACTCACACATCAGCCTTCTCAAAACCTTTTAAGAAGTAACCAAAGAGTTCGGGGTAAGTTTATAAGACCACTTTTACTTCCGAAGTAGACAGCTCTGAGCTATAACGTAAGGGTAGCTGCTGCAACTACTAATTTCCTTGTTGCGAAAATAAAAAGTGAGAGTTTAATGGTAGCGGTTTGGAGGAGGGTTGGCGGAGGAGGAGGAGGAGGAAAGAAAGGAAAGATGGGTTGTAGATCTGTGCAGTCTGGAAACTACTTAACTTATCTCTTTTGCAAACAGCACGAAAGTTAAGGCAACTGCGATTTTCACTCCTGCTTCGAAGTCTATGTACACACACATGTATACGGCGTTAGTAATGACAATATAATTACAACAGCTAACAGTTTGTCATACTCAGCTGTGCAGTTCAGAAGGCTTTTTTGGTTGTTTACAATATGTTGAATTAAGTTCATTTGCAACTCTCCAGAATGTTTGGTCTGTGGACTTTCTTGGCAACTTACCTGGAGTCAAAGGCCTTGGGAAGATGTGGGGATTTATTGTCCAGTGCAAGAGGTGGCAGGGTCGGGGTATAAAGAGAGGAAAGAAAGTTTTGAGAACCTCACAACTGGCTTGTTTTCTTTTTCTCTGGGATGTGTTTTCCTGTTCCGCAGCTCCAAGGTCTGAAAAGGGGGTGATTTTGTGTCCTGTAGCTGGAAATGTTGGGGGAAATGCCTCCAAGGAAGCCTTAGCAGATGGGCCAGGCAATGTTGAGAAGACCCTTTCTGTGAATGTGTGTAGGGTTTTTGTTTTCTCACCCCCTGAGAGTATGTATTTCGCTTAAGAGCAAACTTTTAGGGCCGGGTCTTTTTCCAGCCTCGTGATCTCAAGAAACACAAAGGAGGGTATTTTTCTGGCCAGGAGAAACGTTTATTTGACTTCAAGTTAAGGCTACAAACGGATACGAAAAGCGTCTTGGCGAAGATGGGAACAAGCAGCTAGACATGACAAATGCCATTTGAGACACACAGAACACTGAATCCAAACTGCCCACTAAAACTTCCTATTGAGTCACTGCAGAAATATTTCTAGTATTTACAAACATTTTCGACATACTATATGGTTGGTCCAATCGTATACCCTTTTTAAAGTGAACTTCACTCACATTTAATTATGATTATTATTATTATTATTTTCTCTCCAAACAAAAAGAACAGAAAAGAAAAAAAGTTTCAGAACTGGCTTTTGGGTCAAAACAAGGCCAGGCAAATATGATCCAAATCACAGACTTGACAATTTCAAAGACAGAAAGGTTACAGGAGCTTATATATAGATAGATATATTGTATTTTTTTCCCCTCAAAGGCCAAAAAAATGGTCGTAGTTGATGTCTTCAACTTTTTTTCCTGCCATGGATCTTGCAGGACTTGAGCAGAAGAAGGAAGAAGTGATAGGTTTCCCCACCTCCCCAGAGGCACCAACTTTTTAAAGAGCCCATCTTTTCCTTCTCCTCGGCAGTTTATAAATAAGTTATAACATTTAAAGAGCGCACATTAAAAAAAAACAACCCCAAAATTAAAAACAAAACATGCCAACGTCTTCCAGAAAGTATCATTTAGCACGGACACAAACATTTAGAACACCTAAAGCATTAAAGAAGCCTCTGGAAACAACATTTATTATTATTATTATTATTATTATTATTATTATTTTCACGAATTAATTTAAAGGCGGGAAGGAAGGAAACCTCAGCAAAGGACACAGTCCTGGAATAACAGTACCACGCAAGTTGCTTAATAATAATAATAATAGTAATAATATATTTTTATTTTTAAAAAAAGAGTCAATAGCATGCTGAATGGAAAGTGCTTCACTTTACAGTACTCCAAACTTTAAAACCAAAACCAAAAAATAAAACACCACTGCGGTCGGGTTTGTTTGTTTGTTAGCTTGCTTTTAAACTTTCTTTTTCTCTTTCTTTCTTTCTTTCTTTCTCCACCAACTCCCACCCTCCCTCTCTCCCCATGCCCTTCCCGACCCACTTCTATTCCTTCATAATTTCCTTCTGGGGTTGAATTTACGGCTGGAAAGCGCTGCCACCGGACGCTAAGCTCATGCTTTTGAGTTTGTTATCTTTCTTCCACTTCATGCGCCGGTTCTGGAACCAGATTTTGATCTGTCTTTCCGAGAGACACAAAGCATGGGCGATTTCTATTCGCCTTCGGCGGGTGAGGTAGCGGTTAAAGTGAAACTCCTTCTCCAGTTCCAGGGTCTGGTAGCGAGTGTACGCCGTGCGGGCTCTTTTCCCATCCGGTCCAGTCATATCTGGATAGTATTAATAACAATAATAGTAATAATATCACAAGGGCAACATTGGGGGGCTTGTTCGCCTTAAGTCTTTAATGCATTTTATGTCATGCCAGAGACACCCAGAGAGAGAGGTGATCCAGCTCTTTCCTACCCTCCTTTGCAAAATGACACCCCGCCACCGAAGAAGACCTTCCTTGGAGATTCCCTTCCCATCTTTTCGGAGTCAGGTCTCCCTCATTTGAAACCTCTGACCCCCTCCCCAACTTGAATTTTACGTAGTCTTTCTGTGTCTCTCCCTTTGCAACCTGGCCTCCTTCCCTTCTCTCCTGTCTCTTTTGCATTGCCATCCCCCCCCCCCCACAACTTTTTACCAGCGTAGTCTAACCTTCCTTGGAGATTCCCTTCCCACCTTTTCTAAGTCAAATTTCCCTCATTTGAAGCCTCTGACCCCCCCACCTGAATTTTACGTAGCCATGGGTCTCTCTGTGTGTCTCTCTCTCTGTTTGCAACCTGGCCTCTTCTCTTTTTTCCTCTTGTCTCCTTTGCCTTGCCATTTTCTCCCCTCTGACTCTGTGACAAGTTTTGACCAAGCGTGTTTATTTGGGATGTCCACCCTACTAAGTGCCAGTGCTTCTGACTCCCAAGTCAGGGAACTCAAGGCAGCATTTTTCTTTTCCTCTGATCCTCTCTAACCCTTTGATCTTGGCTCTGCTTCTAGATCGATGCCAACAGATAGAGAGAGGCAGAGCGAAAGGGAGGAAGCAGCTCTCTGGAAATGGGGTCGCATCCTCCCTGTCTTTCTGATCCTCCTCCTCCTGAAATGGCCTCCCCCACCCGATTTTGCCCACCTTCCAAATTCTTGGTGCTTCGAGTTCCCTCACCACCATCAGCCCCAGAGAATTTGGCAGGGACTTGCTAACCTAGTCCGGCCACTCTTGCCTCCTTCATTGAATCGTCTTGTGTAGGGGGAGGCAAAGACCTGGCCATTCTTGTCACAACCCTTACTACTAATATCTGTGGGAGAATAAGGCGCTGGGAAATGGTGGGGGGGGGGGGAGAGGAGAAGGTCGACAGACCCATCTGTGCCCCACACAGCTGCCTTTTGCCCCCCTCACAATCCCTCCACCCATTTCTTTCCTCCAATAATTCACACTTGGACTATTTTGAAAGACGTCCAGTCCATTGCTCTCACTATTATTATTATTATTATTATTATTATTATTATTATTATTATTGCTGTCACTAACATCTTCTAACCTGACCTCTGTCACCCAGCTAACCCATTATTTCTCTTTTTTTAAGAAGGGTGGGGGGACACACTTCAGAACCTTCCAGTCCAGTCCATTACTCCCACTACTACTACTACTACTACTACTACTATTATTATTATTATTATTATTATTATTGCTATCATCCTCATCTTTTAACTTGGTCTCTGTCGCCCAGCTAACCTATTATTCCTTTTTCTTTGGGGGGGGGACTTCAGAGCCCTCCAGTCCATTACTTTAACCATCTTATTATTATTATTATTGCTGTCATCCTCATCTTCTAACTTGATGTCTGTCGCCCAGCTAACCTATTGTTCCTTTTTTTATTAAGAAGGGGAGAGAAATTTGAGAGCCCTCCTGTCCATTAGTCTCACCACCATTATTATTATTATTATTATTATTATTATTGCCGTCATTCTCATCTTCTAACTGTCTCCCAACTAACCCACTACCCCCCCCTTTTTAAAAAAAGAAGTGGGGAGGGTGACTTCCGATACGAAATAAAGTCATGTCATGCAGGCCGTTTGGGAAGGGAAACAGAAAGGGAAGCCATCAACAAAAAAGGCGAGGATGGTCTGCCCTGGCCATTTCCCATCTCTTCCTCCCACCCCACAATCTGACCTGCCAACCACACCATCTCCCCCACAGACATACACAACTCCACAATCTGACCTGCCGCCCTCTTTCTCCTGGATCTAGCTCAGCCATTTATAGATAGATAGATATAAGAAGAAGAATGAGGAATAAATCTAAATCAATGGCAAGAAATGCGCCCGTACCATGGCTAATGTGAAGTTTTCTCATCCAGGGGAAGATCTGGGGGCTCTGCCCTTCTGGGGCCGGCGTGGAGGTGGCATGGGGCTCCGGTGGAGCTCGGGCGCCGTTGCTGTTGACTTGGGAGCCGCTCTCTTCGGCTCCGGAGGACGCGCTGGTCTCGTCTAGCTCCGTGAAGCTGCCGGTGCCCGCCGGGCCGACCGAGGCAGAGGCTGCGGTGGCTACAGCGGCTGCTGCTGCTGCTGCTTGGTCGGCTGGAGAAGACGAGGCTGCTTTGCCTCCATGGCTTTCCCCGTTGTTGTTGTTGCTGGTGGTGGTGGTGCTGGTGCTGCTCCCTCCGCCGCCGTTGTTGTTGTTGCTGCTGCTGTTGTTGTTGCCGGTGCAAGGGAGGGAGTCGGGCGCGGACAAGGAGCAGCTGGAGGCTTGTCTGAACCGGCTTTCCGGCGCGGCTTGGGCAGAGAAGGCTCGGGCGGTCTCCCCCACCGCCCCAAAGTGATTGGAGGACGAGGCTGAACGGCTGATGCTCAGATCCATCCCATTGTAGTTGTATCCGCCGCCGTAAGAGCCGGCGTGCATGTTGCCGGGATCCCTATAAGATCCGTTCATGGAACTGCCGGCGGTCCCATAATTTAGCAGCTGATAGTCTGGGGCATTAGGATAGCGTCCTGAGAACGAGTTTACAAAGTACGAACTCATTTGGGGTGGCTGTATTTTTTGGAGGGCTTGATTTGTGGGGCTTCGTGGTCGTTATAACCCCTGTGCTTGAGGATTTATGATGTATTAATGAATTATAGCGATGCACTGTACTTCGTTTTTGCTATGTATGCGGCCAAATATGGGGGTGGGGTGGTGGTGGGGGGGTGGGGTGGGGGGTGCGTTTGGGAATCACGTGCTTTTGTTGACCAGTCGTAAATTCTCACTGATGACCTCAAGAGGCAATTCATGCTCTATGGTTACAAATAATGACGATCCGAGAATCGTTAGGCCCATGTCAATGCGCGGCTTGCAAAAGGGGGAGGGAAAGGGGGAAAGGGGGGAGGAAGGCGAGGGAAGAGATGGCGCCTTGTTGGCGGAGCACGCCACCTACTGGGCAAAATGGGAGTTAGCCGGCAGGGAGGCTCGCTCCCCCAAGTTTCTTTTTTTCTAAACAAAAAAAGTAAAGCTCTTTATTTCTTTTCTTGTACAGCCTCCTTTCCAAAATAAAATAAAAGATTTCCCCTACCTAAAAAAAGTGTCTCTTCGGCTTCTTTGGTTTCTCTTGCACTTCGAAATCACCATGGCTCCCTGCAGAATTGGGTCCTTTCCTTTCTTTTTTGACATTTCCTTCCCTTTTGTGCAGCAAAATATACCATTTACCGCTGCTTCTGGCAATGGTTTTGTTGTTGTTGTTGTTGTAATAGTGCATTATAATCCCAATGCCTTTAGAGTTTTGATATTTAGGGAAAAGGTGTCAGAGAAGAGGATTCCTGCTGAGGAAAACTAGAATATATATATTTTTAAAATCCTCCCTCCGTCTTCCTTTCTTCCTTGTTTTCCTTTCCTTTTCTCCCCCTTAAAGCTGCTGTTCTTATAGCCACTTCCTTACCTGGAAGTAAGTTCAATTGAACCCAATAGCAATTCCTTCTGAGTAAACAACTATAAGCAATGCACTCGCTAAAAAAAGAATCTGACTTTCAGAATCAGCTTTGTTAGTATGACTTTACACTACAAGACACTTGTCATTATAACCCTTGTTACTGCTAATACCTTGTTACTGCTGCTATTAGTACATTCCAGTAGTTTATTGTATAGTTTTAGCAAGGGAAGAAACATGCCCCTTTAAAACTGGGCATCTTCTGTCTTTATTAATATGATTTTTGTAGTTTGAGTAGAATAACAACAGAAAAAAAAATCTGTTGGAGGAACTGTCGCAAAGGAGAGGTGTCTTCACCCATCATCAAAACTGCAAATAAAGGTTTGGTAGTCATAAATTGTTTTAAAAGGGGGGTGGGCAGATAGAGGAAGCAAACCTTCGTTTTGCTCAACACTGTGGCAATACTTTCCCCATCTTCTTCTTCTTCTTTTTCCGAGACCGTTCAGGAATTTCCAAAAGCCAGCCTGCAAGTCATTGGAAATTATGAGGCATATTGAAAGTGACATATAATTATAATAATTAGGGGCCAAATGAAAAGAGAAGCAATAAGAATAAGTGTCCTGCAGCTGCGAGGCTTCTGTGAGAATTGGTGGTTTAAATGCCTGTTCATTACCAGATTTGTTTCATTATTATTATTATTATTATTATTATTATTATTATTATTGTAATCTGCTGGGGGACAATGCCTATCTACCTGTGCATTTAAGGTATTTCAGAATGTGCTCAATTCTCTTGCCTTTCCTTTAAAACCATTTGGGAAATGCAAAAGAACAGAAAGCCAGAATCAGCTGCAGACCACTTGCTTTCAAAGAAAGAGATAAGGACGATTGCTGAACAGTAGCATATATTTCACTTTCTTTGAGGGATTTTTTTTTTCTCCAGAGGAATTCTCTGAAAGCTTGTCTAAACCTGGAAATGTATATTTCCATTATCACAAGAGCAGCAGCAGGGAGAAAAAGCAGCATATAGGAAGGGACTGAAAAGAGGTGTGAGATCCTTCTAGAAAATAGTATTTGAAGGAGACTAGTATTTCAGTTCTTCGTTTACTTCCTTGATGGAATAACCCTTTCAGCACTGCACAGAAAAAGTGACCTCCTTGTGAGTCCAAATTTCATTTAATTTAGGATCCTATGTAAACACTAGTTAGGTGGGATGCCTGTTTTTAAAGAACTTAGAGGATGTGTTTGGAAAGGGCTATAGAAACGTAAGATATCTTTGAGCAGATGTGCCATGGGAGCCATGCTGATACCTTGGTCTGTGTGTGTGTTTTTAATTTATTGCATACACTGTGAGCTTTCCTCTTCACTGTGCATAACTCTTTTGTAGTGTGATAATGATGATGATAATAATAATAATAATAATAAGATCTGCACTAAAGTTAAATGTCAGTTCCAAGATATTACTGGTGAAAAGGTCTCTCCTTTAAGTTTAGGCTGTTGAATTGGGGAAAGATGTCAAATCTATATTGTAGCGTTAACTTCTGGAAGGCTTAAACAACTGTTCAGATTAAGGAAAGTGTTTCTATCAAGCATTGGGCCTTTTCTCTTTATCTTTCTTGCTTTCAACAGTGTCAATAGGTATACGTTTTACAGAAAAGAAAGGAAGGGGGAGAGACAAATACACACAGCCCCAAAATATGAATGTGGCAAGTGGTTTTCTCAACATGTTTGGGTTCTCTTTTTTATTATTTATTTATTTGAGGATTTAAAATCTCCATAGCTAACACAAACTACAAACACAACACTGTACAAAACTGTAATAAAATAAAACAAAACAAAACAAAAAAACGACACCCCTCTTTGTTTATTTTTAGGTAGTCATTGTTCCTTTTTTCAAGAGACTTTTTTTCCCCTTTAAAAACCAAACCAAAACCCCCTTGAATGGCAAAGAACCTAGGGTTTGATTAACTTAAAAAAAGAAAACCTCAAAAACCCAACAACATATAAGTAAAATCGTGCATGAGACTTTTGTTTTACAAAAATGAAGACAACCAACACTCCCCAAACCTGACACATATATTGCAGCACCTCCACTTAAATACAAGAGTTAGCAAGAATCCTAAGGACACCCAAAGTTTTTTTCCCCCTCTTTTCTTTTCCTTTTTTTTAAAAAACCAATTTGTTTTGTGGCGGGAGGGGAGGGGAAAGGCTTAAGAGAAAGGCTGGGAAAATAAAAAAACTGGACTAAAATCTGGTTTATGACATGACAGATTACTAGATGAGGGTGCAAAAGGAAGCTGGGCCAACATTTCCACACAGTCTTGGGTTATTTTACAAAAAGAAAACATGATGTCTGGGTTGTGCCTGCCCACCCTTCTCCCTTTTATTTTGGGGAGGGAGCTCCCACAACTGTTGGCATTTTTTGTTGCTGTTCTTTTCTTCCTCCTCCGTTCTCTCTCTTTCCTCTCTCTCCTCCTTCCACGGCTGCCTCATTCCGTCGTTTTCTCCTCTTCTTCCTCGGGGCTCAGCTGGGTGGAATTGAGGAGCTTGTTCTCCTTTTTCCATTTCATCCTTCGGTTCTGGAACCAGATCTTGATCTGGCGCTCCGTCAGGCACAGCGCGTGGGCGATCTCGATCCTGCGGCGCCTGGTTAGGTAACGGTTAAAGTGGAATTCCTTCTCCAGTTCCAGGGTCTGGTAACGGGTGTAGGTCTGCCTCCCTCGCCTGCCACTCGGCCCAAACGAAGAACCTGGGGAGGGGAGGAAAAGCAAGGCAGGGCGGGTGGGACACTGCGACATTTACTGGAGTTTCACATAGGCATGACAATAGCTACTTTATGTGTACATGTGTGTGTGTGTAAAGAGAGAGGGGAGGTGTCCCCCCCAACCTCCAATCCTTCCCCTTCTTCCCCTTCTTCTTCTTCTTCTTCCTGTGACCCCCACCTCAGTTTCATCCTCCAGCCCCCCTCCTCCCAAACACTAGTTCCTACCCCGAAACTGGGTATAAAACCAGCAAATGGGAAAGCAAAGGGGAAAAAAACATTTGCCCCAAGCAGAACAAAACAAAACCTCAGATGGGCTCCCTTTCACTTGGTACTTTTCAAAGCCAAAACATGCCTGGAAGGGGGGGGGGGGAGTCCCAGCCAGTCACCACCATCATATCCCAGCCTATGATCCTCTGGAATCATAGTCCCACTGTGCCCCCAGCAGTCTCTCCTTGAAAGCGCCCAGCCTCACCATCCAACTTCAATTGGTTTGTTTCTTTTCTCCTTTAAAGTTAAAGTTAAGGGGAAGGGTGGGGGGGGACCTCTGAGGAACAGTTCTGTGGGACAGGGAAAGCTTGCGAATTCTGTTGGGGAGCCACTTTGCTGCTGCAAGGAAAGGCCTATCCGTCTCTTCCTGCCTTGAGGACTCTAGAAGCCCCCTCCCCTGAGTGAAGTTGGTGGGCTCCCAACCCTTCAGTCCTACCAGTCCTGATTTGGGAGTAAACCCCGTGTGGACTCAGTGTAATATTGGCTGAGGAATGCACACTACTGAAATCGGGTTGAACCAAGAAAAGCCCACTGGAGATAGATAACCAGTTGGGCTTGCTTTGGTGTAAATCGAAGTGCCACTGGGAAAGTAATGGCGTGTAGAAATCAATGAGATTGCTTCCTGACTGATGTGTTTTTTAGGGTCTCGTTGGAAGTCTTGTAGGGTTTCGTCCTGGGAGAGAGTCCCTAAAGCACTCTCCTTTTTAGCCCACAGACCTCTTTCTGCTCTCCTGCATCCGGAAAAGATGAAGGCTCTATAAGTCCTCAGCTTCCTCTTTACCCGCATATCACTCTCTTTCTGGGCAGCCTGTGCCTTCCCGATATGGAAAACGCTGTGAGCTGTGTCTCACCTCCTCTCCCTTTTATTTCTCTGCGCCTCCCACCCTTTTATCAGTAACTGTAATAGATTGGGGAATTGATGCAATAGGAAGTGTATCGATCCTTTCTAAAAACCACCACCCCCCATACACCCGTCAGGAATTTTAAAACGTGACAGCATATACTACCCAGGAATAGGAAGAGGAGGAGGAGGACTAGCTGCTGTAGCTCTTGATCGTTTTTTAAAAAATGATTTCCATGGAAAATAATATGACACCTGGAGGGAACCGTCGATCACAGAAGAAGGTGCGGAATTTGAAGGGGGAGGGCTGAGTGAGCGAGTGAAAGAGAAACTCTAAGCAACTCCTCTTCAGACAGGCATTTCATTATGCCTGAGTTTCATTAAAAATGTAGCTCTCTCCCTTCAAATATTTAAACCCTCCTGACATTATTCAAGCGGCTGGGATTATAGCATGCACTGCCTGGGCAGGGAAAGGGCATATAGGTGTGGAGGGGATAAAAGTGGTAAAAACCAGGTTCATGAAAATAATGCAGGGGGGGGACCCCCTCGGGGTAATAAGGATCCCATCCTCTATATGTGTGTCTATGTAAAACTACCGCAGACAGGTCCTTTAAATCACTGCTGCTGAGTGACAGCTAGCCCTGGCTTTCTACAAGACCAGAATCGCTCAATCAATAGTGTCCAGAAACAGTGGACGCAGAAAGTTGGCTAAAGAAACGGACCAAGTGATAGGGAAACACCGGGGTTTTGTGTTTTGTTTGGGTCTTTCCCTCCTCGCCCTTTCAAAACCGACATAAAGACCCAGCAGCGTTCGTGACACAGAACAGCTAAAGTAGGATAAAAGTTTGGAGAAAGTTTGTTCCTTTTCCCCCAAGCCACTGTCTGGAAGCTGAAAACTGAAGGGGAAAAATCTTTCCAGAAAGAAATGGTGTGGAAAGATATCTGTCTGTCTCTGTTTGCCTGTCTGTCACGCAACTGCCCCTCCAGGTCTCCCTCTGTCCTCTAGCTTCCCCCAAAAAAGTCAAGAGTCCAGAGGAACTTACTGTTGCAGGAGTTCATCCTTTGCATCCAGGGGTACACCGGGGTCGAACACTTCTGGTCTTCGCTGTCTCCGAAAACGTGTTTGCTCTGGGAGCAGTCGGACTTTCGGACCTGCTCCGGGCCGAACTGAACCGGGTCCTCTAGACTGGAAAGGGAGCAAGCTGTCTCTTTCTCCCTGTAAAACCCAGCTGTCCCGTAATCGCAAGCTGGGCTCCGGTTGTAAGCTCCGTTGGCTTGCTGGTAGTAAGGCGCTCCGGGGTAACCCTTCTCTTGGACCCCGCCAGCCCCAGGTCCATACGTGGCCGGATAGTGCCTTAAAGGGTCCGCGTATCCCGTGGAATATAAGGGCAGCTGTCCCAGGAACGGCTCTTGACCCCCGGCTAAGCTCACCGGGAAAGTAGAGTTGACAAAATAAGAACTCATTGGAAATAATAATAATGATGGTGATGATAATAATAATAATGATAATAATGCAGAAGAGCAGCCCCTGCTCTTTCCCTGGGTCTTTATGATTTGTTGCGTTTTATAGTCCAAGCGGTTTAGCTATTAGCAGTATATGGGAGATTGGGTTTTAGCTGAAGGGGGATGGCCGCGTGCCAACCAGGGACATAAGGAAAGCAAACCATCTGATCAGGCGCTGACCAATCGGAGGAGCCGAAGACGGGCGAAATCGCACCCCAGAGGGGTTAGCTTTGCACAGGGGACCCCCCTAGAACAAACCAGCGAAAGCATCTCTGCCACCAACAACCATCACTTTTAAACAACAGAGAGGAGGAGGAGGAGGGAAAAGAGAGAAAACACACATACACACCATGCAGCCCCCCACCCACCTTCTCTCAACCTCAGATACACAAACCCACAACTGCCCCCCAACCACCACCACCTTTAGCCACATAGTAATTATTTAGGAGGAAAGACCAATCCTTGAACCGGTTTTGGAGTTTCCTCTTCTTCTTTTTTTTTTCCTTAGAAGATAAATAAATAAAGAGACCAGGAGGAGGAACAAGAGGGAAGAGGGAAGTGTGGAAGCACAAATGAGAGAGGATCCAAGCATTGCTGCTAAGGTGGAGAAAAAGGGGGAGGGAAAAGGTGAATTCTTTTCCTTTGGAAAAGTTTAGTCATTTCCCGCGTATTTGTAGGGACTTTGATGGGAGCTTTTCCTTAAGGGGTTTCAGAGAGGGCAAGAGAAAGGGGGAAATCTAGACACACAAGTAGGAGAAGAGAGAGGAAGCGACAGTCTTTGGAGGAAGAAAAAAAGTTCGAAACACACTTTTGGGTTGGGGGGGGGGGGGGGGGGGGGGGGGCTATCCTATATGGAGTATCCTAAAAAGAACTTGAATCCAGATCCTGGTGAAGGATGAAGGAGAACCCTTTTTCGGCCAAGATCTGCTCTCCTCATTCCACCTGATTTTGGTCATTAAATTAACCTCTAATGAGTTGAATTGGTACATTCACGTACCTCTTTGATCCCTTCCGAACCGGCCTAATAAAAAAAAACCCTTGACTTTTTAAGTTTCTGTGGTGCGGACAGAGCTCCAAGGCGAGTCCGTATGTCTTCCCACAACTGTGCCCTCTTGCGTTTTTTGCGCTTGCGGCGGGGGCTTTGGACAGTTTAGAGTTAAGGAGAGCGGCTGGTCTGGCAACCAAGAGTGCTCCTTTTTATTGATCACCCAGCATCGAAACAAAATAGGTAAAGCGGCAGCGATTGGTCATCTGGTAGATATCCCTACTGTCGATATAATAAGGTGAGCTCTGCGGAAGGAGTTTCTTTGGCTTGACTTGGAGGCGGGTGGGCTTGGTTTTGGGTGCAAAAGTCGGAACAGGTTTAAACCGGTTCGGAAATCAAAGAGTTCGGTGAAATACGTTTCTTTAAAAAATAAAGAAGGACAAAAGGGCTAGAAAGTTTGCAGTGCGGTTGGCTTCCAGATTATCCCAGGAGTTCTCTGGCACGAATCACTAATCCACTCTCCTTCCAGATTTGGGCCGCTCTAAAGCATCTCAAATGTTTCTTCTCTGCAACCCTCCTAGTTCTATTTTGTTTCGGGGATTATCCTGTACTTTCAATAAATCTTTCCGAAATGGCCCAACTCACTTTAAATCGTAGATTTAATGGCCTGCGCCTTTCACTTTTGCACCCTCTCTCTCTTCTTCTTCTTCTCTCTGTTGTCCCCAAATTCATTCTCTCTATGTCTCATTTCTATCTACAAAACATTTAAGTCTCCCTAACCATCAAATGTTCCTTTCACCAGTTTGGACATCACTGGAAAGTTAAGTAAATATACCTCCGATTTATCCCCAGTTTTTGATTGTCAGAATGTAGAGGGACATCGCTGCAAATCTGGACAAATGAAGTTGTAATCCAATCTTCCAATCTGTCATCCGTCCATTACTGAGGGTGTAATCTCCTCATAGGAAGGATCCTCTATACATATACACTCCATGACTCCCTGATCGGATGCACATGGCAACGTGACACAAACACACACACACACACTCGCCATGACTCGACGCTGTGGAGGATTAAAGAGTCATGAAATTGTACAGGATTACGATTTAATGTTTTACAGAGCTCAGTTTTAATGACAAGAAAACCTTCACGGTTTCAATGCTGCCATGAATTTAGAAAGGAAGGAAATAACAGGCAAAGGAAGTAGGGTGTTTTTATAAGGGGGGAAAAATCTCCTTTATACACACACACACACAATGCACACCTCTCCCATTTCTGGTCTGTGTGACACAGGTTCCTCTAGATTTTATCTTCCCTCCCCCTTTGTGTGCAGAATACATCCAAACTTTAAATAGCTCTGCTTTACTGGTTTGCAAAGACAGAAGGAACTGGGAGGAAGGACAGGAGGAGGAGGAGGGAAATTGAGCTAACTCCAACACACATACACACACACACACTCTCCAGAATGAGTTATTTGAAAACGACGCAACCTTTCAGACTCTTGTTTAGAAACTTTGACATATCACATGTGAACAAGAGTATCTGGATTAAGGCTTAAGGGTCTGTCTGCTCGGTGGTTAGATAAGTAACTGTGCTACTTGTTTTGGGGTTTGTTTTTTTGTACTTGTGTTAGTTTAAAAGGGCTGTTGGAAATGCAGAAACAATGTGTGTGTGTCTGGATGTGTGGGAGTGCTTGTATATTTGTGCTGGAAGAAGGATTGTGGAATGAAAAACAAACAATGTAATCCGGCTCTTTTCACCCATATCTGTGAACTCCTGAAAACTTTTCTCTTTCAAACTCAGGCAGTTCTAACCCTCTGTCATTTCCCCCCCTTTAAAAACAGTGACTAATTGAAATTTACCAGCTGATAATTATCCATCATCCAAATACTCCTTTAAGAATCTGCCTCACCTTGTCGACAGTGGCAAGGAATTTTCAATCTTATCGATTGACATTAATTGGAGAGTTATTAATGTGTGTGGTGTTTTTTTTTTAATGATTATCTTAAAAATGAGTTTGAAAGAGGAAGGTAGACTCGGATCTAACGTAATTTGCCTCAAGTTTTGTGGGGCCAAGACGAAATGTGGGATTTGTAGTCCTTTTAGAAGGCTGTTTATATGAAGCAGAACCTATTGGTGTTCTCCTCTTGCCTGTAGCAGCATGTCTCGAAAGTGTTTCTGGCAGGGATAGACACTAAGATAATTTATATGTTTTTGTTTACTTTGACCGTGGACGTTTCTGAAATATGGGCCATACATTTCGGTTCCTACGTGCCAACCTTCCTTTTGTAGGATGCGGCCCAAGTGGAGCCCTTACGCAAGGTGTTGTTGCTATTGCTGTGATGGCTGTGAAAATATTTGTAGTCCCTCTCCCACTGCCCTTGACATATTTCTATACTGGGCCTCCAGTTTCTGTTATCTGGAAACGATCTCCTAGCCGCTTATATTAGGCAAAAATACCCCCCCTTTCTTTTCCCCCCTTCATTTTTGCCTACAATCTGTTGGAGGAACAACCTCCCCTCTATGAAGCCTTCCTCTACCTTCGGGAATCTGTCTTGGCCAGTGTGTGGCATACCTCAAATGGCAGGGAATAAATAAAGATTAAACGGATTTATTTACAACGTGTGTAGCCTAGGCTTTGTAGATGGGGAAAGTACTCCAGGTCCCCCCCAACCCACCCCTTCATCTCCGCTTAACACAAGCTAAACTTTACAAAGCAAAAGGAGAGAGAAGGAGAGGCAACGGAGCGTTTTTTTGGGGGGGGGGGATTGAAGAGAAGAGTGAGATAAATGACGGGATTAAAAGCAACACCCAAATATTTCTCTGGGCAGACGCTGCTAGGCCAAGGAATTGCTTGGTGGCAAGAAGAAAGAGGAGGGAAGGGGGAGAAAGTTAAAGTTGAGGCAATCCAGAATAAAAAAATGGGATGAAAGAAAGAAAGAAAGATAGAAAGAAAGAAAGAAAAGAATTCCGGATTGTAAATAAAGGAGGTATTTGGAATGGAGAAGCACGGAGGAGTGTGAAACCAGCAGGGCGTTTGGTCAAAAGGAGACTCAAATTGGTCCCATAAACTGTAACAACAAAACAACACAGGGCTTTAAATACATCGCAGGGCACACACAGAGAGACAGAGAAAGAGAGTGGGACTTTGCTTAGGATCCTACAGCTATTCACAAGGGATGGAGCTGCTTTTGTCGTCTGCATAACCACAACTCTACCTAAGTGATTTCCCTCCCTACATTGTTGGCATGTGTAAGACAATAAAGGCGGCTCATAAGTGAATTCTGCACTACAACACACACACAAACACACACGTCCTTCTCCCTCTCCCCCTCTTCCCAAACACATAACCATTTGAAACTTAATTTCCAGCCATTTGCGTTTTAATTTACCTGGCTTCCCCTGCAGTGTATAATAATCCCGTTAATGGGGTTACAGGAGGGAAAGGAAAACAGGGAGGAAAACCACCCTTTTATTATTTTATCAAAGGGTTTAGCTAATAATTAACCAAAAAGGGGGAAATGAGCCTTTAGGGGTAAGGCTGCTTTTCTTTCTTTCTTTCTTTCTTTCTTTTAACTGTCTCTATATTGCTTTATTTGTGTGGCCGGAAAGGAAAGTACAGAAGGATATGGAAAAAGAGTCTTTATAATATGAATGGGTTTTTAAGCACAGATTTTGGGGGGGGGGGTTTAAAGGCAACAAAGCAAAACAAGGATGTAGGAATTTCGTTGGCTGGGCTGGAACAGATGTTTTTGAATTAAAGGAACAAGGGCACGATCCCATAGAGGAAGTTTTCCTCCCTTCCTCAAAAACCCTATGCCTTTCCTACAATTTTAATGGGACTGTGCATCCATCCCATGTAAGAGGAGATGAGCAAGTTACTGAAGGCCTGAAATCAGGCTACTATACAGCCTTGTTTTTTCTGATGGTATAAGTTTGGTTTGTGTATCTGTAAGGGAGGGAGAGAAGGAGAGTAATTGCATTTTTCTTCTTCTAAATCCACTGTAATTTCTCATGATTCAAGAACTCATATTATAAAGGACACTTTCTCCATTCACAGCTTCGTGCCATTAGAGTTTTTATCACGCCAGTAAAGTAAAGACAGATAGATATCATATTCCAACCAAGAAATGGCCCCAGACAACAACTTCGACATGAGGATACAGTTTCACACATTGAAGGGGGGATGGATAGTGCCTGGCATTAGCCACTTACCAAATTAAACACCCATATCTTCTTTTCACACAAAGGTCTCCTTTTAACACAAGGGAGACAACTCCAACAACTCAGCTCACAACGTTAATGCAAAAACCAGAGAGCTGTGCGAATATTTCACGGACTAGAAAATGGAAACAAGGCTCTACTATGGTGACTGTACTGTTGTTGTTGTGTTTTTAAAATGAAATAAAATAAAGCAAAGCAAAACCCTAAACCTGAAAAGACAGATGGATGGAAATTCCCTTTAGCTCTGTTTCCAGAACATGTAAGCCATGCCGAATCCATTACATGAGCAAAATATATATATTATGTGCAGAAAATGAAAAATCTTGATCTGGTTAAACTTGTTTTCATGGGAAATTAATCACTGTAAACTTTACAATGTAAAGTCTGGAAGCAACAAAACCGGAGAGTTCCTCTTTTCGACAGTAGATGGCAGCAAACAGCATAGAATGAACAAGTGGAGAAATTGTAAAGGCAAAGAAGTCCTTGCAAAACAGAGAGAAATGGGGGGGGGGGGACAAACAACTTGGTAGTGTTTAACTGATATGAATTCCTTAATTAATCCCCTCATTTAAAAGAGCACAAACAACCAACAAGCTCCTTTTGTACAAAACAGACACACAATATCTAGCCCTATGAAACAGTCAGTGAATTTTGAATTAACTTAGAAAATAGGCAGATGATTTAGAGGTGAATAGATATAGATATAGATATAGATACAGATAGATAGATAGCATTTTTTTCAACAGCAAAAAAAGCAGTTTGATTTGTGTTTTTCTCATCTTTTCCGTAAATAGAAAGATAGAGCACTGAAAGCTTGAAAGAAAGGCCATGCCAAATGAATAAGGAGCAGTCAAAAATTACACATGAAAATGCAGGATAATTTTTTACCAAGTTTCCCAATCTTCTCCCACTCCCCCTTCCTCCACCATATACTTTCAGAGAATTTGCAGAAACAAGAAAACAAGGTTTAAAAAAAAAGAAAGAAATCTATAGGATTTTATTTTTAAAACAAACAAACTCAGTTTACCCGTAAATCCATTTTTTCAAATATCAGTCCCTTCTTTTTAAAGCACACAAGGGAAACGCGCCAGCAGCAATCGCAGAGCAGTAAGCAAGTCAGCCATGAAAGAGTTTAAAAATATAAAGCATTTGAAAGATCTCCTTTCCCTGCCCCACCCTTAAAAAGCAGACATCTATGGGGAAATACTTATTGTTTTAAGCCTAACTTGTTCTCCCCTAAAACACACACACACAAAAGGGAGAGATTCAAACACCAAATGAAATGTGTCTACTCATAGAAGCAAATACGTATATTTTAAAGAATTGCCTACACCTTCCCTTTTTACAAAGGCTTTTTACAGTCAATGGATCGCAATCCATCTGCCATTTTAATGAGTCCTCTTTCCCTTGCCATAATTCATGGGATCATTTTCAGATCTACCGACGCTTGCTTTTCAAACGGGGACGCATTATTCCATGCATTATTATTATTATTATTATTATTATTATTATTATTATTATTATTATTATTATTATTATTATTATCCTTTGTTAATTTTTCTTCTCCTTCTTGTCCCCCCTTCTTCCCACCATCTAGGCATCCTTACAAGGCGAAGAGCTTTACGGAAGACTCGACTCATCCCTTCAGGACCTTGGAGGAAAAAGCATCCAAATCCAACTGTCTATGGTACAAAACTTCCCAAAATGACTGGATTCCCCCGATGCCAAGCAAAGCTGGCCAGATCGTTTTTTTCTGGGGTGGGGAAGAGGTTTGGAGTGGGAGGGAAAGACTCAAAAGGAACCCACGAAAGCTGCAATTATATATATTGAAGGTAGCTGTAATATATATACAGCTACCTTCAATATATATAATACAGCTACCTTCAATTGGATGCTGCAGGAATTCTCTTTAGAATCTATGGCCAGGTGATAGGAATATTTTTTAAGATTTTGTGGTACACACCCCTTCCTTTCATCCTTCTTCCTTCCTTCCTTAGATTTCTCTTTACTTATCGAAATACATATTTACCAAGATATTTTTCAATACAGTAGGCTCCTCTCCTTCTCTTCCCCCCCCCCCACACATCCCTTTATTTTTCTATACCTTTTAAGAAATGGAACATAGGCTTCTAAAATTAAAATTAAAAAAGGCTGACTCAAATAAAATATAAATAGGTTTCCTTACCTTTGGAAGCTCTGAGGATTAGCGGTGGAGGAGGAAGAAGAAGAGGAGGTGGTAGAGGAGGAGGGGGGGTGTCGAATTGCGTTTGCTATTATGTATAAGCTGACAAATATTGTCCCAACCTGATAGCCGTCCATTGCGACTTCTGGGAGATTTTTTTTCCTCCTCTTTTTGCCGAGTCCTTTTGCACAGAAAATGGAGTAACTTCCCTCTTTTGAAAAACGGCAAAAGCCTCCGGTGCAGATCCTCCCTCTCCATCATTAGACAGAGGACCCCAAAATCAAATATGGAAATTGAATCTAGAGAATTAAGAAAGGAAAGGGCGGGGAAATCGGTATATTAGCAATCTAAAACTCACTCCTAGATCTGTGTGTGTGTGTGTGTCTGCGTGTGTGTGTGTGTGTGTGTGTAAGTGTGTGTGAGAGAGAGATTGCCCTTCTCCTCCTCTATTTTTAGCCCTATACATGGAACTTAAAAAAAATTGGTTAAAAGAGGCGACAGTCCTACAGAGGACAGTGATCCGACCCAAGGTACAGCGGCCAAAAGAATGGTAGAATAACCACATGGGAAATCATAAAAAGTTCATGTTCACGGTTAGCAGTCCACATGACCAGGTCTGGCCAATCGCAGAACCCAGCCACTCATAAAGTTCTATCACAAAGTTGTAAATTTTCATAAAACAACAAGGAATTTATTGCATTTCTTCATGACTGCTTTAACAGCAGTCTTTTTCTCCGCCGCCATCTTTTTCTTTTCTTTTTTTTTCTTTCAGAAAGCCCAAAGAGAAGAAGAATATGCAAAGATCCTGCGCAGCCCCCCCCCCACTTCCATCCCCACCCCTCTTTTCTATTTCTTCCCAATGGGGGGTCTTGATCAGCCCCCTCTTATCTGCTTAAAGGTTAAAAGAGCCTACTTTTATAAAGGGAAAGATTTGCAAGGACATTTTGCGGCTCACCATTTGCGGATGCGTTTTTATACCTGGAATCGTTAATTGCGAAGAGTGTGTTGCGGGTGGGACGCCATATTATTTCGTAAAAGGTTTTCTTTTTTGGGTGTGTGTTTTGTTAAGGCAAAATGTGAAAGTCTATTGTTTTATCTAATTTTTTCCTAATATCATATATTGGTTTCTCTAAGGAAAGGCGGGTTTCATTTCGGAAATTCGCCCCCAAATGAATTTTCTCCCCATCCGCACCCCCTTTTCCTCCCCATTTCAATGCCATTAAAGAGTAAGGTTTTCGGAAGATACAGACCTGCATGAGAACAAGTGCAACACTTTCCAAGCACACACCTACCGCATGTATTTTATGGATTTGTGGGCTTGGGCGGTGCCTGTACATACATGTATGCACAAAGATATACATAGGAAGGAAGATGGAAAGAAGGAAGGACAGACAGAAGGACCAAGGCAGACATATATACCTACCGCACAGGCGCACTAGGGCTTTCCAAGCGTACACTACTACCGCAGTGGTACATGCCACGGAAACAATAGTAGTGGTCCAATGCAGCAAAACTGGGCTAGGTGAGCAGCGGTAGGACTGTTCTGGAATTCAGTTTCCGCCTCCTAAAGGGTGTCTATGAAAATTTTATTGTGTATAGTTATTATTACTATTATACACAATGTAGGTATCTCTGTGCATGTATAATCACACACATATCCTAAGGGAATATATGGAGTAGTCTCTCATATATATATATATATATATATTCCTAAAGGAATATGTAGGGCAGTCTCGTGTGTGTGTGTGTGTGTGTGTATGGATGGGCAGTCTCTCATATATAAGGGAATATATAGAACAGTCTCTCATATATATATATATATATATATATATATACACACATACTGTATATATATTCCTAAAGGTATATGTAGGACAGTCTCTATCATGTATGTGTGTGTATACAGTGTGTGTATGTATATATGTATATATTCCTAAGGGAATATATAGAGCAGTCTCTCATGTATATATGATCCTAAAGGAATATGTAGGCAGTCTCTATTGTGTGTTTGTGTGTGTATTTTCCCTAAGGGAATATATACAGTGTGTGTGTGTGTGTGTGTGTGTGTGTGTGTGTGTGTGTGTTCCTAAGGGAATATATAGGGCAGTCTCTCATATTTATATATACTCACATAGATAGATATTCCAAAGGCAAGCAAATATGCCTTTCCGCTCATTGGGTCTTTCGGACCTAACCCTTTTCTTTAAAGGGCGGCTTTTCCATACAGCAACCTCCGCCATGATCACGTTGTGGGTGGATGGGTACATCAAAAAGCACATCTAGTTACACACAGAGAAACACACCTTTGTGTAGGATGGCCCAAATCCAGTCTTTGCATTTATCCATCCATGGCGTACACCAATTGTTGGTTTCGTGTGTTATCACGAAATTCTTTATGTGCATGGTGTACCTTAACTATTAATTCCCTGTATGTGTGTTTCTATCTGCGTGTATATTAAACACGCAGACATATAGAAACAAGTCGTGTGAATCTTTGTGTAAGCAGCATGTTCTTTCATGTATGTGTGTTACATACAATTTCCCTGCATTACATTTCTAATCTCCCCAAGTTAATTTGGAACTGAATATATTCGTTTCTGGACATATCATTAGAAACCGTTGGGTTTTTTTGAAAGCAGAAGCTTTCCTTATCATTTGAAAAGGTAATGGAGTCCTGATTATTATTTTATTTTTGAGGGAAGATTTTATTTCAAAGGCAACCATTTAATTCAAGACTTCAGATTTTAATTTGCGGAGAAAGGCAGAAAGAAGGCAGCGAACCCAATCCGTTTCGCCTCTATTTGTATTTTGAATTGTTTTTGTAGAGGGCAGTCTCTTATCAGCTCTTCTATCGATATGTAGGAACCCCATGTACATTGTATTCTGGTTGTTAGCCCCCCGGAGTGTTATGGCTACAAAAGCAGAATATATATATTCAAAAAATCAAATTAAAAGAATCAGTATTAAATAGAGCTTTGCCCAAAATCTCCCCCTCAGGACCTAAATTCTGGAAAATTATATTATTCAAATCAGAGGGAGTGAAAAGCGTTAAATGGAAGCATATATCAGAGAATATATCGAAGCTGGTTTAAGGTGGTTTATTTTTCCGTATTCAGTTGTTCCCATTAATATTACATTTGTTTTAATGTCCAGCTTTTGTGGTCACTAACGGGAAAAGAGAGTTTCTGCCATAAAACCACTGAAGTGGGGTTTTAGAGACCCAAATATAAGATAAGATTAACCCTCCAAATTGAGGAGTGTGTATTATTATTATTATTATTATTATTATTATTATTATTATTATTATTATTATT
>NC_056527.1:93924604-93925041 GCF_019175285.1 Sceloporus undulatus
TCAACTCATTGTATCTTTTTGTGGGAAGTGGAATGACCAAAGCAGGAAGGATCTCCGGTTGGTTGTAAAATGCAAATATAACTCAGTTTTCTTAGCCAAGTCGGGTTTTTCCCCATCCCATTCCTTCAGCTATTTTAACTTTATATCGCCAACTCAGGTTATACATTATTAGGATAGGTTTCCATCAAACTAGATTTTTCCCCCCTTACCAGTCCTTTTTTAATTTTATTTTCTGTTCTTTCTTTTTTTAGTAGAGCAGTGAATGGAAAATGAAGCCAGAGATTGGAGGATATTTTAAAATAGTCAATTAACAATTTGTATGCCGCTCTGTTGGCCTTTTGACTGAAGAGCGGGTATAAATAAATATTATATTATTATTATTATTATTATTATTATTATTATTATTATTATTATTATTATTATTATTATTATTATTA
>NC_056527.1:93925051-93970165 GCF_019175285.1 Sceloporus undulatus
TTATTAAAATTAAACCTACATGATCAAGGCCCAACTCTTTTTATATTCTCCAGGCTAACAAACTGAAGGTCTGCTCCACAGAAAGGACTTCCGAAAGGAGACTTTTCGATGCATCTTGCCCACAATAGAGAACTAGAACATCAATAAACCAGACAACTAGAAAATCAAAAGGTAAACCAAAGAAAAAAGCAAGGACTGGACACGATTTCGGACTATTCAGTAAGATTATTTTTAATTGTTCTTTTCCCTCTCTCTACGCATAATAATCACAGAAATTACAAATAAAAAAAAGGCTCGGCGGACGGATTAAATTATTCGCTATCTATCATATACAACATTGTTTGTTTTTGTTTTTTTTGTTTACTCAATACAATATTAATTTCAGATGCTCTAGTGACAGCAATAAAGGAAGTGGTCCATTGTCGAACATCTAAAAATATACACCAACAAAAAGGGGAAAAAAATAAACGAGCAAAAATTAACAACAACAACAAAAAATACAGCACCAATAAACAGACGAAGAGGGGAGGAGAAGAGAAAGATAGGAATCTCACAGAATTATGTACAACATTAATCTCAGCTAAGCCTTGTGTTCCCTTCATACATTTGGACCCCACGTTTTCCTAAGCAAAAGTGCTAACCACGTCCACATTTTTCACTTCATTTATTCATTTATTTTTAAATTACGCAAAGAAAAAAGACTCCCTTTTTTAAAAAACAAGAAAATGTACAAATACTTGACTATATATATATATATATATATATGAAGACCCACATAAGGAAACAAAACATCTATTTTATTCTAAAGAGATCTAATAGGTAGAGATTTAATAGGTAGGTTTAATATCCATTTTTTTGTTGTTGTACAAAAACAAAAAGAGGAGAGAAATGTTAATCTATAGGTAGTTTTCCAAGTGTCGAGAGAAAAAAAAAGAAGAAACCATCTTTTCAGCTGGCTGAGACATTTCCTTCCTTGTTTAATGTATAGTCTTTATTGGTATTTGTGTTATCAATTTCTGGTTCTTTCTTTCATTTTCTGGACAGTATGGTCAGGTTTTCTCCCTCCCGCTCAAGACGGCCATCTCTCACACATTCTCTCGTTCTCTCTCTTCCCTTCACTTTCATCCTTTCCCTCCCTTTCCCCACCTTCTCCCACTCTTCCCTCCTTCACTCTTCCTCGTCTTCCTCCGCCTCTGGTTTTTCCTGGCCGTTTGAACCCGGGCCTGCGGGTTTGTTCTCTTTTTTCCACTTCATGCGCCTGTTCTGGAACCAGATTTTGATCTGTCTCTCCGTAAGACACAAAGCGTGGGCTATCTCGATGCGTCGCCTTCTGGTCAAGTAACGGTTGTAATGGAATTCCTTCTCCAGTTCCAGAGTTTGGTACCTGGTGTAAGTCTGGCGGCCTCGTTTTCTGTCAGTCCCTGAAAAATCAATAAACGAGAAGCCCGTAAGTTCCCTTCAGCTTTGCCCCCCTTTTCTTTTAGGTCTTTCCTCCTCATTAGAGTTACCACTCCATTCCCTGGCTCTTCTATTGCGCCTCAAATTAAACCAAATGTATCCTGTTTTAATAAAAAGTGGGCCACACCAACACACTCATCCCAGCATTGGTTTGCATTTATTGTGTTTGGGTTTGGGGGAATACACAGATATAAATGTAAAATAAATAAATAGAGGCTGTAATCGTAGATACACTTACTTGGGAGTAAGCACCACTTAACTTAGTGGAACTTATTTCTCGGTAGGTAGGTATAGGATTGTGTAACGGAGGGAAGGAAGGAAGGAAGGAAGGAAGGAAGGAAGGAAGGAAGGAAGGGTGGAAGCTGTATGTAGCTTGAATTTATTCTCCTACTTGAGTGACATTTTCATCTGCTTTCTCCAGTAATTTAATTTTCAGCCTCAAAATATGTCCCAGCGAATTAAATGTATGGTCTGTGCCTCTCAGAAGTAAGTTTCATGAGGTTGTTTCATAGGCTTAGTATTAGCAGTTGGAAGGATTTAAAACAAGGTGCTTCCAGTTTTGTCCAAGGAGTTTCAAATGGATCTTATTTTAAAAAAACAACCTAAATGTCTAGATCTAATTTTATGGCAGGGTGAGTTGCTTCTCCTTTCCTGCCTGCGTAAGGCTTAGCCATGTAGTCCCGTCTTGCAAAAATAAAACTCGGAATGGTGTTAATTCCAAATACCAACTTGTACGAATTGCTACATCTGGCGAGCTGCTTCTCCAGGCCGGTGTGATGTTAATGTGCTGGTAATGTTACTTCCTTCCTATTCCACATAATGTGTTGTTATTCCCTCCATCTCCGAGTCTAGAAAAATTGATATTTGGGTTTGCTTCTCTTTCTCTCTTCCCCTCCCCTTACTGAGGAATTCGGAAGCTGGTCGACAAAGTTAGTCGGCATGGGAATTCCTCAAAGCAAGAGCCCTCTTGCTGACCACAACTATTTACTCTGGCGTCCAAAGAATCTGGATTCAAAACCAGGGATCAATTTTCCTGTCATTGCTTAAGTCCGCTTGTGGGAATGGTCCCTTAAAGTGGAGGCGATGTTCCTGGTTGGGATGTTTGTGTGTGTTTTTTTAAGTCTTCCCTTCATCTCCTGCACCAACTAAACTATTTCTGCACTGTTCATCTGAAACCTCCTGGGAGATTTTAGGGTGTTTGCTGTTTACCAATAAATAAATAAATGGAGTGGTGGGGGTAGGGAAGCCATGGTCTTTCTCTTCAAGAAAGGAATAGCCCGGCAGGCTGTTAAGGGTGTGTGTCCGTATATAGGGGGGGAGTATATAGGGGGGAGTTGGGTGAGATGTCTGTGGAATGTGGGTTGTAAAATCTGGTTGAAGGGAGCGCCATAAAGTTCTCTTGAATGGGACAACCAAGACACAGTCAACGGAATCTCCCACATCCAGCCCAAAGAGCAGACAAGAAAGACGTCAGTGTGTGGAAGACGGGAGGGGGAAAGAAAGAAAGAAAGAAAGAAAGAAAGAAAGAAAGAAGCAAAAGAAAATCCTTAAATGGATTGAAGGTTGATTTGAAGTTCTGAGAACTGGCAAAGAAGTCACATAGAAAATGAGGGGGGGGGGTCGTTTCCAGTCTAAATGTCGGAATCTCTTCCAGAAGCTAGCATTTTGACTCCATCCTCACCCCAGACCCCCTCCCCAAAAACAGTAGCTGTTGCTTCAAAAGAAGTGGGGGGGGGACTCCAGACAACGCACACAAATAAGACTTGGGTATATATTATCAGTAAAGCGCAGTCAGATGGAAGACCTATGAGAACTGAGGTTTTTAAGAACTGGGGTCTCGGTGCCTCTCACCTCTTTGCCACGCTTCCCTGCTTCTTGTTCTCCCCCCCCCTCCCCAAATTCCCCAGGTCTGCTTTTCTGCTATTTGCATAGAGATCTAGGCCTAGGATTCTGTTCTCACTCTTCCTCTCTGCCGACCCCCCAAGAGGAAGATCTATGCTGCAGAAGATATGCCTTTTAAAAGGGGGGTCTTGGGGTGAAGATTCCTAAAATGATACTTTTTGCCTTCCAATAGCCTAGGCCTAAGTTTTATTGGCAGTGAAAGATCAGTGTATCAGTGTGTCAGTCTATCCTCTCACCTATTTACCTCTTGGTGTGGGTTGTCAACAGACTGGACTTCGCCAGGATTAAGCCAGGACTAACTGGAATGAAAGTGCCCCCCATAAAAGCCTTTTGATAAGCAGATAATAATGTCTGGGCGGGAGTGGTGGGGTATTTCCATGAGCCATCCCTCTCAGTGTTTTCTCATCACCACCTGATATAACCCTGTGTTGTCAACTTGAGGGCAAGGGGAACAAATGCCAAGAAGGACTTGGTAGCCAAGAAGTCTTCCAGCACCAAGGTGCTTCCATGACCAGAACAGCACCCATCTTGTGTTTGTGTGTGTATGTATGTTCAAGTCTTCTGTCAACTTATGGTGACCACATGAATTCCATGGGGTTTTCTTAGGCAAAGAATACTGTACTCAGAGGTGGTTTGGCCAGTTCCTTCCTCTGAAATATAGCCTACAGCACCTGGTATTTGTTGGCAGTCTCCCATCCCATGAAGCAGGGTTGACCCTACTTAGCTTCCAATATCATACTGGATCTGGTGCCTGTAAGGTATTTAGGTCATCCCATACACAGAGAAATAATGTGAAAAATTACAGTTGAAGAGACCATACTGCTATAATTCTGCCCAAATCAATCTGTGAGGAAAGAGAAAGGAGCATATACATATCCAGGGCACTCATATCTTTCTTGGTTTTACCCCAGCATACCCTCACCTATTATTTCCTGAGAAGTCTACAGAGAAGGGTATAGGAAACTTCAGGCTGGCCCACACAAACACATACATATGCATGCACACAGGACTTTTGCAGTGGAATCATATGCCTGCCTATTCAAAAATGGACTTCTGTGGGACTTCCTCTTAAGGTAAGTATGCATTGCGTTACAACCTGCAGTGATTTTCCACTTCCTGTGATCACCAGGTCCGATTAAGCCTTCTATCAAATTTGAAAGCTCTCACACATCATGGCTAGAAGTCGTTGGTCCCAACAATATGCCTTCTTCTACTGGCCCTGTTGTAATGGGTCTGTTTTGTGGGGAGGGGGGTTGGGTAAAGAAAGCCCCACTCCCACTAAGAAGATCCCGACGTGTCCGTGGCTCCTACAAGAGGATAGTGGCATTGGATAGGTTTATGGGCATATAATAGAAGGGGCCAGGGTGATTCGTGACATGAAAGGTCAACCTTTGGTGGGTTCCTCTGTCTCTCCTTTCTGTTTTGACAGATGTCCTGGCAAAGTTAGAGGGGAAGCAAATATCTTACGCTGTCTTTAAAGCAACTGCAGGCAAAACCTGACGGATCAGCAGATAAAACAGGGGTGCCTTGCTAACACACACCAGGCTCGCACGAAATTGGGATAAGGCAAGAGGCTGAAATGAACAAGCTCGCTGGATCTGCCCCATTGTTACATAATCCTGAGGCGCCTCAACCGCAGTTGCTATGCATTTTTCTTAAACAACACGTTGAATAGATTGGCGGGAATTATATATACAGTATTATATATAACTGGAAGAGGAAGTCGGAAGGGAGCAGAAGGCTAGCATATATATACCCTTCTGACTTCCTCTCCAGTTAGGGATTGGAATTGCATGTGAAATCTGCGACTCCTGACGAAAATTGTGGTGTAGAGGGGGAGACACAGAAAGAGAAACAGGACTTTGGGACTGCATGAAACTCCCAATTCCCAAGGAATGCCTTTGCGGCGGGGAGTCCAAGGAATCAAAAGCGGCTATTATTACGACAAAAGATATACTCCTTGTTTGGTCCTGCCCTCTTCTCGCATCCCCCCCCCCGAACTGTCTCCCTTCCTCTGGTATTTCTCTAGAAACCCTATTCTAGAAATAGTAAATATCCCTAGCGATGTGAAAAACAAAGCGTTTTTTCAACACCCGGAGCAAACTTGCTCCCAACTCTTGTTATAGAGACGCAGAGAGAGATGGGGCTGCTGCTGCTGCTGCTGCTGCTGCTGAGGGAGTACTTCCTCCCCTGTGCTCCCCTCTCCTTTCCCAAGACCCACACTACAAGAAGACCCGAACGAATAAATATTTTAAAAACACAGTTACTTTGTTTAAGCATTACTTTCTAGAGGGGTCTCAGAGAGAGTCGGGGGAGGGGGGAGGAAGCAAGAGGGGGGGAAGAGAGATTCATTTTGAGGCAAACGTCATAAAAGGAGTTGAGGACCATCCTCCCCCCCCCACTCCTCCTCCTCCTCCCCTCCAAACAAAACATCTTCTCCTCCCTTCCCCCTCATTCCCCTCCGCTTCTGGCCCCACTTGCCTCCTCTCCTCCTCCTCCTCCTCCTCCTCCTCCACCTCACCTGTGCTCCGCATCCAGGGATATATCCGCAAGTTGCTCTCGTGCCTCAGCTCCGCGTCCCTCTGCTCGCTTTTGTTGCCGTTGGGCTTGGAGGCGTCTCCGCCGGCGGGACACATCATGGAGAGGTTTTGCTCGAAAGGGGAACAGTGCATGTTGAAGGAGCCGGCCTCCAGGCCGTAGCTGCCGGGGTACATGCCGGGGGTTTGGGGGTGCATGCCTCCCGCGTTGGGGTACAAGCCTGGCATGGAGGCGGCGAAGGAGGCCGAGGCGCCGGAGCCATAGCCGGTGCGCTGGGCATTGGAAGCGAAGGCGCAAGAAGTTTGCTCAGGAAACACTCCGGAGGGGAAAACCGAATTTGCTGCCTGATATTTAGAAAATAAAGCATTCGCATAATACAATGAACTCATAATCTGGCCGGGTGATTTGTAGGCCGGGACGTTTTACTGTCGGTTTTACGAGGTACCGTGATATATTACGGAATTAGACTCCAGATTTACACCAAAAAGGACCCCCTTTTTCCTCCCTGGCCATGTGACTCCGGCCCACGTGACTCAGGCGCCGCCAATCAGAGCCTGGCTTCCTCCCTCCCCCTCCCAACTCTCTTTCTCTCCCCCCCACCTCCCAAGCTGTCCCCCTTGTAATACGGAAAAGGGGGGAAAGATGCTCTGTGTGTGTGTGTATGTGTATGTATGGAGTCCTGCTTGGGATTTAGACAAGAGGGATGCATTATTGATGATAAGGATGCCAACCCTCCCAAAGGCAAGAAGCGGGAAGGAGCCGAAATGTGCAGGCTAGTCAATAAGCCCACCGGTGGTATTAGTTTCTCCCCAGCAAGAGAAGCAAGGAAAGTGGCCGGGAGGAGGACAAGGGAAATCAAAAAAGAAGGGAGGGGGGCTAGCGGTCATGATCCTGGCTTAAGGCGGATGGAGAAGAAAAGAGAAGGAGGCAGCAAATAAAGAAGGAAAATGGGAATCAAACAGAGAAGAAGTGGGTGGGAAGGAAAGACCGACTTCGTTGTTGTTCTGTGCCTTCAAGTCGTTTCCTACTTATGGGGACCCTAAGGCGACCAGCCCATCATGGGGTTTTCCTGGCAAGTATCTTCAGAGGGGCTTTGCTTTCTTTCCTCAGAGGCTGAGAGTGTGCGGCTTACCCAACCAGTGGGTTTCATGGAGGAGCAGGAATTCGAATCCTGGTCTCTACTGTCCAACACTCAAACCACTGGGTCAAATCGGTGGGTGCAAAAAATCCCTGCGAACAATTTCCAGCTGGGTGGTGGCCACTTTGGCTTTGGCTGCCTTCCAGAAACACATAGGAAAAAGTAGGGGAGGCAACGCTTCATGGGCTCTCAGTATCAGACTCTGAACCCCTAGAACATTTTTGTTCCCCAAACGAGTGGGAGGAAGGCAGCATGTCCTATCTAAACCCGCCCTATCCTTGGGCCTGGGGCGAGTGTCTGTGCTTACATTCCTTAGGCACTGGCTGCCTCCCCTCTCCCCTGAAAAAGGGAGTCATATCTTCCGGCTCCCCCCCCCAAACACACACACACACACACACAATCTGCCCTAGCCGGTAGTTAATATTTCACTTTCAGCCTCCTCGCCCCGCTTCAATATCTCCCCTTCTATAGGCCATTCAGTTCTATGTGTAATTTATTCCACTGCCACAGGCGTTGGGTCTGAGAGCTGGCTTTGCTTTTCCTTTTTTTTAAAAGACTGGCGGAAGGGGGAGAAAGGGGGAGAGGAGGAGGAGGAGGAAAAGATTACAACAGATCTCTATTTAAGCGTGTCAGCTCTTCTGCTGGACTCAATTACACTGAGAAGGAAAATGTGACCAGCTGGTTCCTCCGCTTTCTGCTGGGGAAGCAAGGAAGGTTTCCAAAAAAAAAAAAAAAAGGAATTGGAATTGAAGGAGAAGGAGGGAGACAGTGAAAGAGAGAGAGAGAGAGAGAAGGCGGAGGGAGCGAGAAATGGAAAGGCACACGTTTCATTGAAACTTATCAAAGCTCGCTTATGACATATAAGAATAAAGATGGCCTTGCAGTAAAGATATTGGCAGAAGTCCCTCTTTTCAAGGTTAAGTCGCCAAAAGGAAAAAGAAAAACCCACGGGGAGGGGGGGGGATAGGGAGAGTGGATACATCATAGTTAAACTGGGAGAGGGAGCAAAATTGACAATCTTCCACAGACGGGGAGATTTGGGAGGAGGAGAAGAAGGAGCTTGGAATTTGTCAGTGACACAAACCCATAACTATGTACACAGGCAGAACCAGGACTTCTTCCCTTTTTTTCTTGAAATGAAGGACACCCATCCAGTCTCCTAATGTGGGACCAGAAGTAAATGCTTGCAACACTTTCGCACACACACACATACACACAACATACTCTCTCAGCCCGGTTCTTGTTCTCCCTTAACACTTTGCACCCAAAGGCTTCTTTGGGATCTTTTCAAAACTTCCCCTGGGTTACTATAGGGATGTTTAGCTGGGGAAGGGGGTTTTGTTTTGTTTTTGGAGGGGGTCTTCTTTCCAAGATGTGGAGCTGGGTGAAGAAAGGACAGTGGGGGGGGGGGGGGGATTGTGGCTTGTAAACTTTATTGTAACTGTTTTCTTCCACCGCTTCCAGCTTCGACAATAGAACAAAGTGAAGAAAGAACAAAATATAGCGTTAGTTTCCCCGCCTGCCCCATAAAGTAATTCACGTATACAGTATACATTCTCTTTTATTATTGTTTTCACAGTAAACCTAAAGGGGGAGGAGGAAAAGAACCCAAAAACCCAGGAAAGGGGGCTGAAGGAAAGAAACACTTTTATTTTTACAACTTCTTCCACTGTGCGCATGCTAATCTAAAGTAGAGAAAGAGAAAAGAGGGAGAGAGAACCCTTTTCTTTTTTATTTTCTCCCTTGCTTTTTAAAGATAGAAGTACACACAGAAAGACAAAAGCATTAAGGAAATCAAAACGGAACCCCGCACAAGGTGGGAAGGAACTTAACAACAGCAACAACAACCCAAAAAAAGTGGAGACAACTACAGCATAAATAGGCAGTTTCATGTTGTCGGGTGTGTGTTTTTTTGTTTTCAGAGCTACCTCCGGAAGAGTTTAACCACAACAAGGAAAGAGAGGAAAGAGGAGGGGGGCGGTGGGTTTCAAAAGTGCACTAGGTATCATCTTCACATCTTGTCTATATATATTTATATGAGAAAGAAAGAAAGGAGAGGGGAGAGGAGAAAAGAAGGGGAGGGGATCCCTACAAAGTGCAGAAATGTTATTTTTACATAATTTCTACAGCACTGAGAGCCTCATCCCAGATTAAAGGGAGGGGAGGGAGAAGAGTGCCAAGGAGGGGAAGGACCAAAGAAGGAGGAAGAGGGAAAGAGGGGTTGAGAGAGAGGGAGAATTTTTCACAGTCATGGTTAACAGAAGCTATTGCATTACACTATTACTATTTATTTATTTATTTATTTTTACTGGCGAGGAAATAAAAAAAGAACAACAAGGCTAAAAAGACCCCAAGATCTCTCTTCTTTCCCCCCCCTCCCCCCCCCCATTTTAAATATAGATATAGTTCATCATATGTATCAAAGGACAATCAGGAGAAGAAGACGCTCACAGCTATATTGTTTTACAGCAATAAAAGGGGAGGGTGTGTATCCCCCCCCAAATCCCCTAAGTAGTGTCGATCCCCCTACCACCACCACCACCACCACCAGTACCAACCAGCAACCACGCCACCAAGCCACCTCTCCCGCGAAGTGGCCCGAAGAAGGGAAGGGCGAGGGAGGCTTTGCCGGGGCGGGCTTGCCTTCTTGTCCAGTCTTCCAGCTCCTACTTCTTGTCCCCGGCCTGTGCCTCTCCGCCCTCTTCCACCTCCTGAGCCCTTTCCATTTTCTGTTTCTCCAGCTCTTCCTGTTCGCATTTGCTGCTCGGGAACTTATCTTTGTTGTTCTCCTTTTTCCACTTCATCCTCCTGTTCTGAAACCAGATTTTCACTTGCCTTTCGGTCAGTCCCAGGGCGTGCGAGACCTCGATCCGCCGCTTGCGGGTTAAGTAAGGATTAAAAAGGAACTCTTTCTCCAGCTCCAGGGTCTGGTAGCGGCTGTACGTCTGCCTGCCTCTCCTCCGTCCGGCGGCTGCTGGGGTGTTGCAGGGAGGGGAAGGTGGGAGGGAAGGGAGGAAGGAAGGAGGGAGAGAGGAAGGGTGAGAGAGAGAGAGAGAGAGAGAAAGAAAGGAGGTTGAGAAGACGCATCAAACAGCTTCAGGAGCAAGAAGGGGAAATAGAGAGAGTGTGACACACCACAAACCATGCCTACATGCACAGCTTCACAAATACACACTCTCACACAGAGCCAGGGGCAAAATGGCCCTTCCACACGTTTTCAAACCGGAGTGTGTGTTTTATAATGTCTGAAGGGAGAGAGAAGCAAAGAGGAAGGCTTATGCACACCACAGCACCCTCCATTTCTGCCTTTCAATCCCACCCTACTTTCTTGAAATGAACCCCCATCCCACCCCCTACAGTCCCTACTCCACAAACCCTTACTCCTCTTTTGGGCTGGGAGAAAGAAAATAACAAAGTATGCCCCCTCCCGGTGTCTTGAGAGAAGCCACCCACCTCCCTTCTTTCCCAAGACCCTAAAAAAGCCTCTGCCACCTCTTGATCTTCTCTGCCCCCCCCCCGCAAACCACCACCAACTCCAGGCTCCGTCCACCGTCCCATCTCCACAGGGTTAAAAGATAATACCTAAAACAGGGGAGGAGGGAAGAGGAGGAGGAGGTGGAGGCGAAGGAAAGACATACACACAAAAAGGGGGTCTCGGAGGTTGTAAAAGTACCATAAACTTTAGGGGGAAGCTTCTGGCATTGAAAAGAGGGGTGGGTGTCGGTGGGGGGGGGGCGGGAAGAGAAAGAGAAGTCCAGTTCTTTCCCCCCATTCAGGAGGAAAAAGGGTCCCTTTCAGGGTAATTAAGCGATAAAGGCATGGAGAGGTGCAAAAGTTTAGGCTCGTAAAACAAAAAGAGAGAGAAAGGGAGAAGTAACGGAGGGTCGGAGGAGGAGGTGATGGGTGAGGGGGGGAGAGAAGAAAGATAGTGGAAGAAGAGGTGGGAGAAAAGGAGGGCGAGTTTGTTTTATGGGTTCAGGAAATGCGGTGGCGGTGGCTCGGCCAGGCTGGCCTCCCCCCCAAATTATCCTCTGCCCTCCTGGAAGGAAGGGAGCGCCGTCCCTCCGTCCTCACCTTGCGGCCTCATCCAAGGGAAGAGCTGCGTGGGAGAAGGGCTCTGCTCCGAGTTGTCGGCGTCTTCGCCCAGGCCGCTGGAGGCCAGCTTGCAGTCGGGGTACTGGACCAGGTCGGACTCCTGGGCGCTGAAGAGGCTTTGCCGCTGCAAGGGGTCATAGCCGTAGAAGTTGCCCGGGTCTCCGTGGCAGGCGACGGCGCAGGGGTTCTGCTGGTAAGGGGCGCTGGAGAGCGAGGAGGCGCCGTGGTAGAAGTCCTGGATCTGGGTCGGGTGCTGGAAGGTGCCCCCCGTGCTCGGGCCGTACACCACCGTGGGTCTGCCCCCCAGCTCCTGGGCGAAGCCGCAGTCGTAGAAGTTGGGGCGCAAGGAGTCCCCGGCTTTGTACTTGGAGAAGAGGGAGTTGACGAAGTAGGAGCTCATGGTCATAGGAAGAGCCGGGAGAAGGAGATGGACAGAGAGAGAGAGGGAGGGAGAGGGAATAAGAGAGAGAGGGAGAGATTTCAAGAGGGAGAATAAGAGAGAGACAGATTTGAAGAGAGACAGACAGAGAGAGAGAGATTGAGATGGAGATTTCAAGAGAGAGATTTCAAGAGAGAATAAGAGAGGGAGATTTCAAGAGAGAGGGGTTTAGAGAGAGAGATTTCAAGAGACAGAGAGAAATTGCAAGAGACAGAGATTTCAAGAGACAGACACAGAGAGAGGTTTCAAGAGAGAATAAGAGAGAGAGAGAGAGAGAGAGAGAGAGAGATGGAAGGTAGGGTAGGTCTATCCAAAGCCCACCGGCAATTAGCCACGAAAGGAGATGAAAGCGCTGAGAAGCTAAACCACCAGTCTTGGAGATTTCCAGGAATATGTACAGATATACATAGATTAAAAAGAAAAAAGAAAAATTCCAGAGGACTGAGTCAAAACTCTTTGCCACAATACATGGTATCGGATTCCTCGGTAGTTGTTGTTGTTGTTGTTTAAATTGTTGTTGTTGTGATTGTTGTTGTTGTTGTTGTGATTATTATTCCTTTCTCTCGCCCTCTCTGTCTGTCTGTCTCTCTCTTCTCCTTTTTCTTCTTTTCTCTCCCCCCCTCCCTCCTTCTTCTTCAGCCCCCCCCTTAAAAAAGAAAACATCGGCGCTTTTTTAAAAAAAAGAAAAAAGAAAGAAAAAAGAAGAAGAAGAAAAAGAAGAAGAAGAAGAAGAAAAGAGTTCCTCGCTTTACATTTCCAAGGAGAGGTGCCAGTTCATAAACAGTTTTCCGTGATTTACTTCGGAGCAAATGAGTTTGTTCATATTTCGCAGTGTCTTTTCTGGATCATTTGCATCTATTACGGAACCCTCATCCTATTGGTTTCCACGTACTCCACACGGACTCTGAGCAGCCTGCGAGCAGAAAGGAGAGTGAGTGTGAGACAGAGGAGGAAAGAGAGAGAGAGAGAGAGATTGGGGGAGAGAGAGAGAGAGAGCAAGAGAGAGAGAGAGGGGGAGAGAGAGAGAAGGAGAGCGAGCGAGTGAGGGAGAGGGGGGGGGGGGTTGGGGAGGGGTAAATATAGAGATTAAATATGCTAAACTATCTACGTTAATGAGATATCTCTCGCCTCTCGACAAATCATCACCTAAGCCCACCCCAAAGATTGATATTTGGGGGAGGGCTGCAAAAATTAAAGAGAGGCTTTTTGCTCTCGTCGTTAATTTCCATTTTTTAAATTATATTCTCTCTCTCCCTCTCTCTCTTTCTCTCTTATATTTTAACGAGGCAGTTTTAGCCTCCGGAAAATGTCAGAGTTGATTTGGAAAACTGAAAAAAAAAAAAGAGAGAGAGAGAGAGAGAGAGAGGCCGGGTTTAATTGCTACCCGTTTTTTTTTCCTCCCTTCCCCTTCTTTCCTAAAAGCCTCCTATAAATGTAATTGGTATTTTAATACCAAGTTATCAAATCCTACGGCGTCCTGTAGCCTCAACATATTTTAAAACAAACGAGGTAGTCAGATTTAACATTTTAATGATCAATTTCCCTTATTATTGATAAAGGTTTAACTATCAGCGAGGAGAAGAGGGGAAAGAAGGAAAAGAAGAAAAGAAATGGCCCAGTTGTAACGGGCTCCCACTCATCGCAGCCCCCTCCCCCCAAAAAAAGAGGAGGACCATAAACTGTTTAACAAACTATAAAGCGCAATAAAATAAAAAATAAAAATTTAAAAAACAATAAACACCGCCTCCGCCGCCCCGCAACTAAATAAATAATTAAATAAATAAAAACACACACCAAGAGATGTTCTTGCTGCTTATATCGCACGACATAAAAAGCTGTTAAAGGGTTTTTACGAGTTCCTTTTTTTTCCCCTCCTGCTATAAAAACCCCAGGCTTCGATTGACGCCTAAACTCCATTATCGCAAGATGTTGGGGGTGTCAATACTGAATTAAAATGATTATAGTTTTTCATATATAACATTGACTTTTCGGATCTCTCTCCTGTTCTCTCCCCCTCCTCAACCCCCCCCCCCCACAACCTTATAGGAGAAGAAGATGCGATGCCGCCTCTCTTTTATCACCTCCAAAACGCCACATTTATGGCTATTATTAACTGAGCATTCAAAACCCACCCATTCTCAGCCCCATCCCCGCCACCCCCAGCAAACTCCCAACCACAAGGTGCTTTTAATGCTGGGAGAGAGGGGATATTTTGGGGGGGAAGGGGGGCAGGAATGAAGGGGGGAGTCGATGGGGGCTACTCTCACTCACCCCCTTCTCTCTATTTTACCGACGTTTGTCGGAGTTGCGTTCGGCTTTTAACATGCCAACTCGACAATTTTCCTCGATTTAAGCACACAGGGGGTGAATCCTAGCAGCCCTTTTAAACGCAGTCAGCAACTATTATGAAGACGGCGCCCTCAAATCATGAGACTTTGGAGCTTTCTGCCTTCCTCCACCCCCCCCCCCCCCAAAAAAAGCCTTGGAAAAAAATCTCACTCCTTACCCCCCAAACAATCCCACAAAAATGGGGGTCTCCCATAAGCTTCTTTTTATCTCTCTTCCCCCCCCCCCCCCCCGTCATATCTCCCTTTTATGTGTCTTTTCTGCAACACCATTAGACTGAAAAGACACTTCTTGGAGCCTTTGATCTCCCCCTTTTTTCAGTGGGATTCTTTAATGGGTCCATTTAGACAGACACTTAGCTTCCCCTTATCATCCCAACAGAAACCCACTTTGGGGTCTGCAAAACTCAACTATGAAACCAATGGACCCCTTCGAAATGAAAAGTGCCCCAAAAAAGACTTTCTTCCCCCCCCCCCCCCCCACCACCACCCTCCATGACCCCAAAGATCAAGAGCTCTCATTTGAAAGAACAATTTCTGCTAGGGTACCTACCTAACTGGAAAAGAAGGAAGACAGAAGAGAAGGAACTAAGGAAGGAGGGAAAGGAGAGAAAGAAGGAAAAGAGAGGGGGGAAGACAGTGAGGAAGGAAGGAGGAAAGCAACCCTATAAGGTTATGCAGGCTAACTTCTTTGAAAAGTAAAAGCCATTCCGGTTTTTATTTTGCAAGAGATGATTTTTAAAATCTTAATCCTTAATCCCCTGCAATTAAACACGTTTTTACTACTCGAGATGCCTTAAATGGGAGCTTTTCTGTTTTAAAAGGGGGAAAAGCGCTAAACTTGTATTTTTATGTTCCCTTTTTACAATCCGCTAGGCAGCATTAAAAAAAGAAAAGACCAAGCGGGTTGCTTTGCTTAAAAAGGAAGGAAGGAAGGAAGGAAGGAAGGAAGGAAGGAAGGAAGGAAGGAAGCCCAAAAACATATGATTGCCTATAAATTTACCAAATAACGGAAGAAGATCCTTTCCCCTTTGCAGGTCTTCACAGGTCTAAACGATTTACATCGCCAGTTTCAACAAGGCTGACTTAAAACCCAGCCCAAGGAGGCTGTTTAAGCATCGCCTTTCGGACTCCTGCCCCAAAGTTTCCAGTACTTACTTATCCATTTTCAGAGAGCCATTTCCTTCCCTAGCCTTGCTGACGGATGAATGTGTTTGTACACATTTGCAACCATTTCTCGGTTGCATAAGATTTGCTAGGGATGGGATTTTCTTTTTTTGGTTTCATTGAAATAAATGGGAGGCACATTGAAGTCGCATAAGCATTTGGTCCACAGACAAGTCAGTTCTCTTGGAAAAGAGCTACTTCTCGAGATGGAGGAGGGGATTTGGGAGCACATGTTTCCTGAGGTTAAGGGGACCAACAGAGAAGGACTAAGTTGTCTTGAAAGTTCAACATTTTTTACCATCAGATCAACGCAGGATCAACGCCCGACAAAGAAAGAAAGAGTCCACCGTGGATCAAGAACCAGCCGCTGGCTTTAAATCATTGGCATACTGTACTGGGGGCCCTCTGATGAAAGGAAAATGTTTCTGTTATTAAGCTGGAAAAGGGGGGGAGAAGGGAGAGAAACCACTAGAGAAAGTGGGACTATAATTTACAAATACCCAGAGGAGGAAAGATTTATCAGGAAATCTCCCTTTCCCTCCTCCCCCCAAATACATCACTTGGTAAACTGTAACTTCTTATTACTTTATAGCCTCATGAATTGTTGTTGCTACTGCTGCTTTGTGTGTGTGTGTATTCAAAAAAGGAGGCTAGGACTTGCTATGAATTTGCACAAGGTACTTCTGCTTAAAAGATTGCCTCTTTTATACCGTTTAAGAGTTGCTGAAATTGGCCTTTCGGAGTGGAATTGGGGATTTTGCAGCTCAGAAATGTATCTCTGGGGGAAAGTTTTCTTTCCTTTTTCTTTCACGTTCTTATAATCTCTTCCTCCTTTCCCAACCCACGACCTATTTCTGGTTTTTGTACTCTTGTAAAATCGGTTCTGTGCCACTGAACCAAATCGAGCATTGAATGTCACCGGTTTCTTACATACTTGCTTCCAAGAACCTGTAAGCTTTCAAGAGAACATCTTCATTAAACAAAGAATCCATTTCTAAACCTCTTATTTTTCTGGTCCTGTTATTTATTTATTTTTCTCCTCTCATTTGCCATCGTTTGAAGAGAGTAACAAGAAAAGGCCGTTGTTGTTGCTGCTGCTGTTTTTAAAGGATAATCTGGAAGGTAAACTTGCTGGTAGTCATTGCCTTTTGGACCTAAAGGACTATTATCAAACATCTCCAGTGGGAGAAGGAAAATTTGTCTCTGTTTTGGATTCAGTTTGACTGTTTCTCCCCACTTTTCCATTTGTATGTTTGCAAAAGAGAAACACATGGGAGTGTGAGGACATTATATGACGGTTGCTTTTCAAAGCAGGTCAAAACATTAGAGAAAAGAACATTAGAGAAAAGCAGAAGTTGGACAATGCTGGAAGCTGTTTAGAGATACTTGGGGCTGTTCTTTGACAAGGTCTATGTAGGGTCGAAGTATAATGGGGACATCGATGCCCTCTCCCCAAATTTCTAACTTGTTCTCTTTTCTCCATCTAAGTCCTAGATTTTGAAGACTGTAATATAGACGTCATAACCTTTTGACACCACAAAAGAAAGGGAGGGAGCACAGTAACAAATCAAAGACTCTATAAGGCTACACTATCAAACGAGGGTTTGTTTACTCCATCACATGCACAACACACACATTCCAGGCCTTGGATACCTCGGACACAAACACAGCAGGAAAATTGCCTGCTCAAGTTGGATGAAAATACATGAGAGTTGTGCTGGAGCTCTTCCTCGATGCCTTTTCCTTGCAAAGAGGGGCTTGTGCAGGAGAATCTCCTGACTCCTTTTTTTGCCTCCAGTTTTTTACCTCTTTATTTTGGATGCTCAGCCTTAATGCCTGTACCTCCAAGAGTGGAAAAGGTGTCATCACCATTATTATTTCTATATTTTATGCAGCGGCTGGAGGAGGAATTATTCACCCTGGTTTTGAGCAACCATTCAGTTTATTGTTCCTAATGAAATCAAGGTGTTGTGTGGACTCTAGAGGGGAAGAAACCCAAGAAGCAGAAGAGGGTCGCTTCTTTCTAAACGTGGAGCAACAGCACCATCTAACGGCCGTTTGGAGTAAGACACCCTTTAAAAAACATAGGGCCAATCAACAAAGATGGGTTAGAGAGAAAGATTTGCTTGTGTATGTAGTGTGTGTGTGTGTGTGCTTTTATAGCACCCCCTTCTTTTTTTTCTGCTTTGTGTGCTTTTTCAAGCATTGTTGCATACGACGAATCCTTTGTGAAATTATAAGATCTGGCATATGAATGTGAGCCTGGAAAGGAAAGGAAGGCCTTTTCAGATGTCTCTGGCTTGGTCATATATAGCTCTATAGGGTCCATCCGGTCGTTTTCAAAGCAATAAAAGCAGGAGGTTGAGACTTAGCATTTGAAACACAACAACAACCACATACTGTTGTTTCAAAGCCCCGAGACTAAACAATGGACGTATTCTGCTCTGGAAAAGGAGGGGGGGTTGTAGAGAGGATTTAGTTGTAGAGAGGGTCTTCTTCTTCTTCTTTTCTTTCTTTTAAGGGCAAAGAAAGCCTTCCCAAACGCAGACGTCTGGCCAGAACTTCTGGGATGTGTCTTTACATATTGGGGATGGTGTGTTTGAAGGGATGGTGGTTGTGGCTGGGGGTTTATGATCCAGGATGCTGGCAGCTTGGAAGTGATAAGAAGCACTAGACAAAAGGGTGAAGCAATCCAGAAAGCTGGAGTGGCGCAGAATCCACAAGAGGGAAATAAAAGTCACAAAGGTTGTCTTCCTCTTTCTTTCTTTCTTTCTTTCTCACTCTCTTTCTCTCCCTCCCCCCGCAACTCTTTCATTTCAAATCCTTTCTTATTTCCCTCCCCCCTGAACTAGACAAAACTGGGTGCCTTTTTTGTTCCTTTTCAGTTTCCCCCTCCCTCCTCTCTCTCTCTCTCTCTGCCCCCCCCCCCACTTTCTCAAGACCTTCTAGTAATTTAGGAGCTTCTGAAAGTTTTCTACTCTTGTTTGCTTTACAGTTGCTTAGTTCCTTAACCTTCAGAAATTTATACCCTATAAAGTTTTATGGCGGTCATATTCTTTTATGGCAGCCTACTGCGCAGCGGAGTTTTCCTCTCTCTTTTATGACAAGTTTCTCTCTGGCTTCTAAACCCAGGAAGATCCAGCGATCTTTTCCCTCTCTTCCCAGAGCTTGCAAAGGAAATAGATACATATATACAGACAAACACATGCACACATATATACTGCATATGTATTTTAACTATACGCACACCCGATATATACATATAATGAAAACAAAATGTGATGGCGATTGTATGTTTGCCTTTTAACAAGTGCATACAGTATTGATGCAAAGATGAGGTTAAAGAAAACCGTGTTTGCTTGAGTTTGGGGAGACTGTAATTGGAAAAAACGAAGACAAAACAAGACACAAATATCCTTCGTGTGGTTCTGTCTGAAAGTGCTGCTTGAAATGACTTTTGGGGAGTGATATCACAAAACAAAAAGCTTCCTATTGGGAGGCCTTTTTAAGCAAAATATGCCTTCAGGTTTCTATTGTGTTTGTTATTTTTTTAAAAGGAAACTTGATGAAGCCATTTTGGACACACAAAACACACACACACACACACACACACACAATTATACTGAAACAAGGGACTTTTGCTTTACTATCCTGGATACACCATTATTCCATATCGTGAATACTGTATATTCACTCCTGGTTCATTCATTCATTGATTCATTCATTCATTCCTCCTTGCTGAAAAGTAATAATAATAATGACACTTTTCGCCATGAATGGAAAGAAAAAGAACCCCTTTATTTTTGTTTCGCTGAACAACGGGTTTAGAGATGCAGCCCGCTTAAACACGGAAGGAAACGAGAATACATTGAAAATGAATTCATATCAGCTTTCCTAAAGCGATCATGGAAAACAAAACAAAGCAAAACATAGAAGAACTATCTGACCAAAGAAAAACAAAACACCAGGTTTTCAGAATACATGGCGAAGAAGGAAAAACAAAGCCAACACAGTTGCAAATATTAAGTTTCTAGAAGAAGCCATATAACACAATGAGATATAGGTAGTCCCCCCACCTTCCCCCCCCCCCCCAAAATATCGATTTTTATTCCGAGGCATTAAACAAGTGTAGAAAAAAATACGGAACAGAGGAAGCAATGCTTTGCCAACCATTTCCTCCCTCTTAAGACAGAAGTTTCTCTAACGAAAGCAGCTAGTTCCTTTTAATATTTAACCCATGCTTTTGCAAAAATGTATTTAAAAACAAAAAAAAAAAAATCTTGTTCTTCACTAATAAGGTCTAGGGATGAATATGCTAATAGATACGTGGAGATGGCTCTCTTTATAAAATGATAATATTAACCCTGAAAGTGATTCAGGGTGATAGGCCCCCCCCCCCCCCCCCCCAAAAGATGGTCCATGTGTCCATCTCTCTTTTTCTTTTGAGGGCCATTTGAAACACCAGGGGAAAAAAACATGGACAAACCAGAGAATGCTGTCAAACCTTCCTAAGCCCAACAGACATCCTAACAATAATAACCTAATTTCAAACTAAACTCCAATATTATTTTTACAAGGAGGAAAAAAACAAAGAGAGGGAACATTTCATAAAGTTCGGGGTTTTTTTTAAGCTATAAAAAGGATTGCGCTTGTCTTTTACCTTAAAAGAGGTTACCCCTGTTAACTCCCCTCCTTGTATAGAAAACAAACACAGCTATTTAGGACCTATTTCAAGGGTTTTGGAGGGGAATGCGTTTTAAAATCCCACGAACCCCTTCTTTTTTAATATGCAGCTTTTTAAAAAATACCAATCTAAGCCCCCTTAAAAGATGTATTTTCTTCCAATTTTCAAGAAAATCCTCCAAACCAGGCCATGCTCCTTGGAAAGATTAAAATATCCCTATCAAATTTCTAAAGGACAGCCAAACGGTATAAAAAATCCTATACAACGCTCTACGAAATTAGATTTCTCCACTGCAACTGTTTGTCTGGAACGATCCTGAAAGACAGACATCGGTTCCTCCCACCCTTCAACTTTCTGCCACCCAATGGCACTATTATTATTCCTTAAAAGAGAAAAAAGTGGTAAATCCAAATGAAAGGATGATGAAGAAGAAGAAGAAGAGCAGAAAGAGTGCGTTTGCATATGTAAATTCCTCTCCAGTTCTGAAACTACTATGTACAGACTCCATTTTATACTCCTAAAAGCCACAGGAAAAAACAAGCCAAACATTCACAAAATCACAGTCACGAACACATTTCCCCCCCTTCCCCCTTTTATAAAAACAAAAGACCAAATAATAATAATAATATTAATCCCTCAAATCCTCACACACCATATATAACCATCTTGTACTAAAGTTACTTACCTACCTACTTCGCCCTCCCTAAGCCCCACCAAATTGAGGGGGATTGGAGAGAGAAACTAATTTAGTTAGTTGTAAGGGGACCAGAGTCCCGTGTAACTTTTCAAAAAGGAAAGCAGTGTTAGTCTGTTTGAGTAGAAAAGAGGAAAGTTGGGAGGAGGAGGAGGCAGAGAGAGGACTCTAGTGGCCCCTTTAAGGCTTACTACTGCTATAACGGATTTAAAACTGAACCAGTCTTAAAGGTGCCACAAGGGTCCTTGTCCCCTCCTTCCCCTTTTCCTTAGATTCCCACCAAGGCTAGGAGGGTCAGACTTTTAGGAATGAGAGACTCCCCTCCCTCCCTTTTAAAAAAAGGTATGAAATGGCAATTATTATTATTATTATTTGTGTAAACAATGAAAAAGTAACTCAAAAGAAAGAGAACACCTCCCATCCCAGAAAGCCACCACATCAATTCAATGCCACTCAAAAGTTGGTTTTCATGTGAAGATGAGAGATGGGTTTGTCCTCCAGGAGCAGAGGACAAAGTCTCCCAGGACATTCAAGTATTAAGACTTCTCAGCACAAACTCGGATGAAGGAAAAGGAAGGAAACTCACCCCATGCCCACCAGCCTTACACCAGCCTTGGCCCTCGAGTGGTTTTCTCAGTCTCCATGTTCACAATAAATTAGGAATAGCCGAGACACAAAAGCACTTTTGCAAAGCCAAGTTGTTCCCCATCATTGCCCCACAATTTTATTTTAAATTATCAACCTTCTCGAACCCATCTCTTGTCCCTTAAAGGTTAGGATCAATTTGGTGGGAACGGATCAGAATATCAGGCCTACTGGGAAGATTTCCTTTCCATGCCCCTTTGGAAAGATTAGGGAGCTGGCCAACAGATTGTGCCATTACTCTCTTTGTGTGTGTGTGTGTGTGTGTGTGTGTGTGTGTGTGTGTGTGTGTGTGTGTGTGAATTGTGTTAGAAAAGAGAATCATCCAGAACAGGCAAGCCTGTTTCATGTAGCTTTCCTCAAGCAGGTGTACTTACACTGGATTACAATTCCCATCACTGGTTGAGGATTATGAGGGCTGTAGTTCAACACAGTTGGAGGAGGATTTAAATGTTCAAGAAAGTGAGACCCACCCACCCCAGAACTTGGTGGGATGCATGCTTTTCCAAGGATGCTTCCACCAACATCGCCTCTTTTCTAGATCTCTCAAATGGCCTGGTCCTTTCCATTAGAGGAGAGAAAAGTAAGCTGGTGGGGAAAGATCTGGGCCACAATCCACCTGGAAGCCTCCACTGGGTTGATTTCCAAGCAGTTGTCTCAGAGGATGAAGTTCCAGGTGGAATGATGTCCTTCGCATGGGACAAGGCAATGGAGTGGCTTAATGAAAGCCATGCAAAGATGACATAGCACTGCCATCCATGATCTTGCTATAAGTTAATTTGGGGTGGGAAGGAGGGGATCAAAAGCCAAAGGTGCTCCAAATCTGCCTTATTTCTTCACTATCTTTAGACATTGAGGGGTTTGTCGGAGGACCCGAAATGCAAACAAGCAGGTGCATTCATTATGTATTCCTGGCATGCCGACCAAGAGTTCTGGCTTGGTTTTTGCTGTAGTTTTGGAGCACCGCTGGGGAAGCCGCTGCCCATAAATATAACATTAGCTTGGAGACGGGACCAAAATTGGGAGAGAGGAGAGGGAGGGAGAGAGGGAGTGGGACGGCTGGTGGTGATGGTGGCGGCGGAGAAAGGACGGGGCATCTTCATTCTTTGCCCTGCTCCTTATTCATTTTCTTCATCTTCATCCTTCGGTTCTGAAACCAGATTTTGACTTGTCTTTCGCTCAGGTTGAGCAGCCTGGCCACTTCGTGTCTACGGTCCCTGGTGAGGTACATATTGAACAGAAACTCCTTCTCCAGTTCCAAGGTCTGGTACTTGGTGTAAGGGCATCGTTTCTTCCTGGAAGAGCGAGCATGCAACCAGTTGGCTGCGGGGTTACCTGCAAGGAGAACAGCAGAGAGAGACCTTTGTGAGAGAGAGAGAGAGACAGTCATCGGCCCTGGGTCCCTCAGAGTTGGGGTTTTGAACTGGTAGAGCCACATGCGAAGAGAGATTCTACGGAGTGTAAGGGGAAAGCTTCGCAAAGAAAGCACACCTACTCATCGGGTGGTACTTGGATGTAACTACGCAGACCTTTATGAGGCTGATACTAGGAGGACAAGTTAATGCAGGCCTTTTCCCTGCCTTAACTGGGAGTTGGGTAGGAACTCTTGCAAGTTTATGCAGCTGAAGGAGGGAAGGCTGGAAGGAAAGAAGGAAGGAAGGAGTAGGTTCAATTTGAGATATAGATGACAGAATAGGGGGAAGGGACTTTGAAGGATGAAGGGAAGGAAGGAAGGAAGGAAGGAAGGAAGGAAGGGATATATTCAGTTTTAGATGTAGGAGGGAGGGAGAGAGGAAAGGAAGGAAGGAAGGAAGATACTCAGATTTAGATATATGAGGGAGAAAAAGCAGTTTATGCAGAAAGGGAGGAAAGAAGGTAGGTAGGTTTTCTTTCCACAGTATTATTACAGGAATATATATCTTCCACAGGCATCTTTAAAGGATGGCCGTGCTTACTGCCTACTTAGTCCAGTGTCATACATAGAGACAAATTCATACAAAACTATGAATTATCGAGCACTCCTTCTCTTGTCTGTACTGTTTTGTCATCTCTCCCCCCCTCCTTTTTTCTTCTTCTAAAAATCCTGAGGAACACTCCTGTATGCCTACCTACTGTGAAACAAATTGCCTGCTGTAGTTTGTTAATGTTGGGGGGGGGGGGCAACCACAAGGAGGTTCGCCTAACATTGCCACGTCTTACAGGAGGAGGGAAAAAAAGGGGGGGGGTAAAATGTCGCGGGAGAACTTTTCCTCTGGAGGTCCTCCTGCGCAAGCTGGTGACCCAATGGACCACAGTTACTCTGTTAGTCTTGATAGTAATTTAAGAAACATTTGGATGTATGAAGGCTCCGTGGTGGAATGTGTTGGGGCGAAGGAGAGACAAGGTTGTGGTTGCGATCCTGTGATAGTCACAGGCATGGGATCTACTAAGTAGGGAATCCTTGCGATGTGATCTTTCACAAAGGACTGTTTGTGCTGTGGGTCACCACTTTGAGTGACACGGTCTAAAACACACAAATCCACTCAGAGGAATCCAGTGGGTTTCTTTTTTCGTCTTGTTTCTCTCACAACAGGGAAGACTTCTCAAAAGGCATAAAACGGAAGTGTTGGAGAAAGAGAGCTAAACTCCTGTCTGACTTCCCAAAGGGTTCCGGAGTTTTAAAAAGCAGACCCTACAAACTGAGTTCTTATTGAGAAGGAAAGGAAGCATTTTCCTCTGAGTAAATGCATCTCTTCTCCCCCCCCCGCCGCCATTTTCATCTGTGTGTGTGTTTGAAATTAATTTAGCTCTCCTTTTTCGCCTACAAATCCTCCCAGCCCTTTTCCTCAACAGAAGTGACTCGCTCTAATAGGAGGAATTAAATATTAAAGAAGACGCATGGCTGTTAATAATTAATACAGCTACATATCTTTTAATGGCGTTTGGATGAGATCTCCACCAATGACCCTCTTTTCGGTTGTGTGTGTGTGTGTGTGTGTGTTTGTGTTTATGTGTGTGTGATTTCTTGGCATTTCAAGGAAACATGACGTCCGCCACAGGAAAACACGTTTATCTCTCATTTCACACACTATTCCCCAAACAGGAAGTCATTTTTTTTTTTTTTTTTGAGGAATGGTCAGCTACTAGCACGCTACTCTTAGGAGCCAAACCACCATGACCACCCCAAGTGCATTTCTATGTACAAGTAAAACAGTTTTCGGAGGGGGATGAGGGCTTCTGAATCTGCAAAGAGGCTTAGAAACGGGACGGAAAGCACCGGCGCCCAACCTCTTTGCCTTTGGGCAGCCTTTCCCCTCCCTCTCCCCCACCTCCTTTTCTTCCTTTCCCCATTCTCTCCATCCCCGACCAAACATACCTTCTAAGCTAGAATGTACAGGACGCCCACCGGCACCCTGTCCCTCTGGAACCGAGCGGTTTTCTTGGGCAAGATTTTTATCTATCTTCAAATCCGGGGCTGGGGAGAAAGATGAGGGGGAGGAGAGTAGAAGGGGGGGCAGATAAGCTTTTTAACTTTGTTTGACAAAATGGTAAATCTTTCACTTCTTCTCAGTGGGTCTCCTCAGTCGCTGATTCCTGCCAAGACCCCAACACAAAACGCTCCTTTCCGCCTCCCGCAACCGCCCCCCATTCGCTTTTTGAATTGCACACAGGGACAACATGCTCAGTCAGAGTGGCCCTTTCCACTCCATCGTTTCGGACCTGAGAGTAAGGGAAGGCTATCCATGAACATATACATCGATGCAATATTTCCAATAAACCCACTGATAGAAACTGTGAAGATTTTTTTTTCTTCTTCCATGGCTTAGGGAACCTTGGTCGCCTTGGTCGAAGCAGAGCCACTGCGACAGCATCAAACTGGCATGAAACCACTTTTTTAACACACACACGCACACTCCAACACACACACACAACCAAAATACTGAACCCAAGTAGTCTGAAACCTCCTCGGTTAGGCAAAGGCCATGGAGAGAAAGGCATCGAGCCCCGTTTCGCCTTCGCGGAGCAAAATATTTAAGAGGCAAAGATTATTGGTATACTTTATTACCCCTCCACCCAACTCCCCCACCCCTCCCCGCCACTAAATCCTTTTCTCCTATCTATTTTTCCTCTAAAGGGGGGTGGGAAGGAGAGGCGATAGCAACCACCCACCGCCAGGTTGCAGGAAGAAGCACACGATTAAGTTTTAAGAGTTTGCCAGGCTGATGTTCCCCGTAGCAAATAAAATAAAATATAACGAACCAATTAAGCTCGTTTCCCCCTTTTTACTGGGTTTTTTAAATAATAAAGCTTGTGTGTGTGTGTGTGTGTGTGTGTGTGTGTGTGTGTGTAGGAGGGCGGCTTTGGCTCTGAAATATTCATAGGCACGTCGGGTGCATTTCATAAACAAACAACGATCATCACCCCAGAAGGCAGAGTGACAGGGAAAGCGCAGCGGAGGAAACCGGGGGTCCTTTCAAGGTAAACAAAGGCACGGGGATTCACAAACACACACACACACACATACACACACACACACACACACACACACCTCTTTACTTTCCTTCTCCACGTGAACTTCTTCCCGTCCTTTGAAAAACATCAACAACAGCAGCAACAGCAACAACAACACAAATACTTTCCCCACGTCGCAACCCTTCTTCCCCACAACCCAACCTAGACACACATTGAGAAACACAATCCAGTTTGGATGCTTTCCTCTCCCTTTCCCTGTCAAAGGATAAAGGCAAACGGAGTTAAAATAATTAAGTAGGTGTTTTTTTTTCAAGCTAAGGAGGAAAGTCGAGTCCCAAACCCGTTCACATTACATTGTGTGTATATATACTTAAAAAGTCTAAATCAACAAAGCGAAGGATGCTATCTCCCCCTCGCACACCTCACAGCCCTGAGATTACTATCACAAGTGGGCTTTCCTTTTGGGGAAAGGGAGAATGAAGACAAGGAGGAGGGAGAATTCTCTTTTAAGAAGACCAGCTTTACAAAACAGAAGACCCCCTTCCCTCCTCGCCCATTGTGCCATTTTATGACCCCCCTCTCTTAGGCTTTTTTTTGGGGGGGAGGAGGAATGTTGGGTTGTTGCTTCTTCTTTTTCTTTTCTCTCTCTCTCTCCCCCTTCTTCCTGAAATGCTGTTTACTTCCTCACTTTTTATAACTTACTTTGATCTGGCCTGCTTTTGTCCTCGCTTCCTTCACAAACTTTATTGTCCTCGAAGCTGGGCCTTTGGTTGGAACTAGCGATCCCTTCCCTTCCAGCCGCAGCAGCGTCTACATGGTACTCCTGCGCTCCCTGCTTACGGATCTCCCCCGGGTGAGGTCCCAGCAGCGGTTCTGTTTTAACGGGTCCCTGCCCGGCTATGTTTTCTGTTCTGGGCACTGGGTCCAGCCAGCTCCGTAGGTACCTGCTGCTATCGGAGGCAGGGAGGTTTTGGTGCTGGATGTAGGGATGGTAGACCGAAGGAAGGCTAGCAGCACTGTGTGGCGTCAGAGGCGTCCAGGAGGCGCTGAAAACGGACGATTTGGGCTGAAAGCTACAAGAGGGGAACTCGAGGTGCTCAGTGTGGCTACTTTGCCTGGAGTTTGAGTACTGCCCGGAGGAGAATTTGGCGGCAGGCGATTCTTCGCTGTCATGACTTATAATGGAGTCGACATAATAATTGCTAAGAGTTCCAGTAATGGACATTCTTGGACATCATACGAGAGCCCCACGGTTCAATGAAGGGGAAAGCGAGCGAGCAAGCGAGCAGGAAAGAAAGCAATAAAAAATAAAATGAATAAAAAAGGAGTAGATCTCTAGTTAAGCTGGCTGTATAGGTATTAAGGTATATAAGTGGGGACGGGTGGATGATGGTGGGGGAAAAGAGGTTTTGGAAAAAACAAGAAAATCAACACAGGCGACACTCTGGCTTAACCCCCTTCTCTTCCTCCTCCTCCTCCTCCTCCAGCGTCAACTTCCTAGCCAAGAAAAAGTACAGTCGGGACTGCCGGGTTGGGAGCTTCCAGCAAAATGATTGGTCAAACTTTTTTCGTGAGGCTGATAAAGCGTCAGGGCCGGCGTAAATCAATCCGGGCGGAGGGGAGGGAAGGGGGGGCCGCGCGGGGCTGTCAAACCGCCCTCTGCATTCCATATCAAGGATGGATTGGGTTATGTGTCGATGCGATGTTGCAAAACGGAGAGAGGGTTCAGAAAAGCGCGAAACGTACAGTTCAAACGGGGGGGAGAGAGACCAAGGAGGAGGAGAGGTTACCTCGAGGGAGGGGGCTGAAGCCGCCCCCTGTGTGTGTCTTTATAGATTTCTTTGCTCCTTTTTTTTTAGCTGCTGAAACATAAAAGAGAAATGCTGAGTTTTGCCCTCTCTTTGCCACCACTAATGCTCTCTGCTGGGGATTCCTCATCCCCCGCCATCTCGCCACCCGATCTATAAAGTGCAACCCTAGACTCTCTCTAGCTCTTCCTCCCCAGTCTGCCAAGGCTACTTAGCTGAGAGAAAACCCAATATATAAATTGCCCTTGGTTTCCTCTAAAGTTTTCTGAAAGAGGGTGGCTGGAAGGGGGGAAGGGATGAATATCTCGCAGGGGTTACAAGGGACGGCTTTTAGGTGTATAGATTTTTTTTTTTTAGTGGGTTTTTTGGGCTATGTGTCCATGTTCTAGAAGAGAGTCTTCCTGACTTTCTTCTAGATTAACATATCCCAGAAAAAACCACAAAAAACTATGTAAGTCGGCCATGAAAGCCTTCGGGTTTTAATTGTATGTTCTTCATGTTTTTGGGCATGCATATACTATATATTATATATATAGGTAGATTGTTAACCAAGGAGTGCATGTGTGGGCATGCATATACTATATATTTAATATATATATAATAATAGGATAATTGTTAACCATGGAGGATGGGGAAGCCACGGATCGGTAAATGGACTCTTCTTAGTAGTATAGGAAGATTTCCTGATCTTGTCACCTTCCTTCCGTTCCTTAAACATGATCCGTTAGGGGTCAGTATATATGGTAATACCTGTCTGGATAGTAATATATCCAACACCACCGCATTCCTTTTTCTATATGTTTTGTGTGGGAGTGTGTGCCAACTGGCATTATGTATCCCTGGGTGATATAGCTACCGCCTCTAGTGAAAACCATGATAAACATATAATTAATTACAAGCTATGGTCCTCCTTGTGTGCATCTGTACACACAAACCCCTGTATACATATATGCATGCATTGTCCTTCCATATGTACGAATGCATATAGGTGTGTGTCTATACATAGATGCTTATATTTTAAAAAACTCAGTAGGTTTCAGCGTACAATATTGTTCCTTTTCCTCGACAACAAGGGTATATTGCCGGCCGATTTTTAGATATAGATCGTCCGTCTGCTGGGTTTCCTCCTTCCATAGCCCAGTTTGTTTTGAAAGCCATGGAGATGGTGGGGGTGCAATACTAAAACCCTCATTCTCTCTCTCTCTCTCTGTCTCTCTCTCTCCTTCCTTCTTCCCCTCCCCGCCATATACACGCACTTTAATTTTACTACCCTTGTAAAATGTCCAATCCGGTACTGATCCTCTTTGTTTTCTTACAGAAGGCGTTAGACTTGAGACGGTTAAAGAGTTGAATAAAACTTACATTAGCTTTCTTTGATTTTTATAGCCTTGAATTTACTGCCTGTGGAAAAGGAGGGTGGTTTTCAGGGGGGAAAAAGCAGCGGCAGCAACACCAGCAGCCAGGGGGTGCCTTGAACACTTCGGAGTACATCTGACTCCGGGGTCCCTTCTCCCTCCTCCTTCCTCTTTTTTGTTAAACCAGATCCGATCCAATTAAGTAAAACATAATAATAAAACCCTCACCGAGCATTTGCTCCAGAGGAGTCCCATTCAACGCAACGGCTGTGAAGTACGGACTTGACAGCCCAGATCCTAAATGCGTGTGTATGTAAGTTTATGCCCTGCCTCCCAACTTTTACTGGGGCTTACCTCCGAGTAAACCTATCTAGGACCCCGAGGAAAAGGGGCAAAACTGATTCCTGGCCTTGTGCTTCGGCTTAACCTTCTTTTAAAGAGAATTGCCTGCTTCTGTCAATAATACCAGGTTGCAAATTCGTCTTTTGCAACCTGGAGGAGGGTTCAATTTTCTGTCCAGGGAAGTGTTTGAAGGAGGTTTAGACTGGAGGCAGCCTTCAACTTTTCCAGCATTGGGGAAAGAAGAGGAGAGAGACCTCCAATGCCCCCAATAAGGGCTGTCCAAAGCTTTCGGTTCTCTAAACGCTCCTGGAAAGGTATGCTATGTAAATCCTCTGAAAATCCTATGTATGGTAGTGCAAAAACTTTCCATAGCAGATTTTCTACTGGCCAATTAATATTTTTGAGTAAACTCTACTCATGCTTGTTGTAATTCTACAAGCAGGAAGAGATTAAGCTCAATGCACCCCATGGAAAAGAAAATTACTCTCTCCCCCAAGTATTTTTTTCTCCTATGCCTCAGGACCTGATGTGCCTCTTTCTCCCTCTTCATTGCAGACAAAGGCATGGAAGTGGTTAGTAAGGAAGAAATCAGATAAAGGGATGTACATTATGTATGTATATGAATATATTGACGGATGAAAAAGGGAACTAGGCAACTAGAAAATACAGACTGATAAACCGATATAGGAGGGGAGGAAGTTTACATTATTTTTCTGGCAACCTCCAATAAACTAATAAGAGAAAGTGCAGCTATAAGAAATTTTAAAGGGACTGGGACATTTGAGGTTTCTACCTCTAACCATATGTTACTTGGAAAGGACTACATTTTGCTTGGTGAATAGTAAATAAGGTGGTAAATAGTAAACAAGGTTCCGGCCATTGCTAAAAAAAATCAGTAGATTGGGTCTAAAGGCTGGGGAGGGAAGAAGAAGTCAAAATCTACTTGGAATTGGTGCATGTACTGACAGATGATCAGACAAACTGAAGTTGGTGAATCCAAGTATCACCTGCAAACAATTCCTAAAACCTGCCTCCTTCCCTAAAAATCTCCCTCCAGATATGTTTTCTTTCAACAGTGTCACTACAAAAGGAAGGAAAGTCAATTTATTCCTAGCATATTTTACCGCCCTGTAAAATACCCTGGGAATAAAATATGCCCTGTTTGTTGGTTCTACAATGAGCCCAAGTAGGAAGGTAATGAAATTTACTTCTGAGTAAGAGCTTCTGTCAATGGGGAAGTTAAGCTAATGTCCAACTTCCACACTGAACTTAAAAGATTTACGGTGCAGGCCTTATAGATATTTACTTAAAAGTAAGATCCATTGAGTTAAATCTGCCCTGGGATCTAAGATTATAACCCTGGGAGCTGGTGTATCCACTCAAAACTGAGTTTGGTGGCAGTTCTCAGGTAAGTATAAATAACACTGCAGTCGAAATGTGTTTAAATTAAATTGGCTGAATCACTGCCTTCTCAAGAAAAATAGAAGCTTGCTATGCAAAATAATTCGAGGTCTGTTGCAGAATTGTTTCAGACTTCAAGAATCTCCCAGCTTCTTTATAGCCACACATTTAGAAACTTAGACCTCTCCTGCTTGAACTTTCAGGGCCCTGTAGTATTAAGCTGACCTGACTGATTTACTTCTATAGTAATCTTTAAAGAAGAAGAAGAAGAAGAAGAACTCATTTTAAATAATAGCAGTGTTTAAAATAGGGTCAGTATAGCACACATTTCCCCCCTTGGCTTTGTGCCACTGAAATCAGTGTACTGACCTTCCCCTCTTCTAAAATAAGAGATACCCAAAAATTAGAATGACTTTCTTAGGGAATCGAAACCGAAAATACAGCATGTGCCTTGTTTTTATGGCATTCCAGAAATCACTGATGTCTTTGAAAAGAAAATCCCTCTGATAGGGATGCATCCACCAGGTCTCTGATGTCAAAAAATATAAGAGAGATGATTTAAAAGCCTGGTAGAAAAGGAAAGGACAAGCTTGTTGATTGGCGGGGTTTTGAGATAAGTGATGGATAAATAGGCATTTGGTGTGGTTGTTGTGGAGGGGAGTTTTAAAAAATTAAGTAGCTATGAAATGTACTGAACATTAATTGAAAGGAAACACCTGTTCCGTGTTTTGCAAGATAAACTGTCCATGTTTTACCTGTAATAAATATATCCCCGGAAAATCCTCAGGCATCCCCCTATAAATAATTATGAGGCATGTCAGCAGCCAGAGTATATAATTTTCTGGAGTGTATAAATTCATAGCGAAATGACTTCGGGAGAATAACCCTGAAGTAGAACCCAGGGCTTTGAGGGATTCCCCAGCGAAGAGCCACACATGAAGACCTGCAAAAGCCATTTGCCTTCTCTGCGCTGGAGATTTATCCAGGGATGTATTAATTTTCATTCCTTCTCCTTTGGAAAAAGAAAAGTGTACTGCCATGCGAGTATTCCTCTGTATCCTTTCTTTACGGAAGACTCATATTACTCAATATTACTTGCGCATTTTATCTTCCAGGAGGAAATCCTTTTTTGTGTGTGTTCAGTTTAGGGATGGGGTTCCTTAAAGAGAGTAGACCTCGGTTTTTAAAGATTATAATCTCTTTTTTTCCACTCCCTCTCTCTCTGTTATAATAGTAATTAATTAATTAATTAATTAAACTTTTATTTCCATCCCGCTTTTCTGTAGCAAGGCAATCAACGCGGCTACCAACTAAAACATGCATATACAAATATTGTACATTAAATTACAACCCCTTTTTTTAAAAAAATTAAATATATTACACAATTAAAAGAGTTTTCAATCTATTATCCATGCTTGGAGGACAGTTTTCCCTTTGGTAGATGAAAATCCAAGCTTTTCCCAATACATACAAAAGGGAAAGATTTCCATCCGACCCTAAACATTTTTTAAGGGCAGTTTACTTTTACTGTTTCGCCAGCATCTCTGGCTGGCATCTTCAGAGAAATCATATTAGATTTCAAGGACAGAACCAGACATTCTGATTCTTCTCTTATATAGCTTTAAAAATCTGGGGCATGACTACAATACAAGCGGAACTTCTGCAGCCAAGAAAGTAGTGTGTTTTCTCCCCTGAATATAGCGATTTTGAAATATTTCCACACAAAAAAACAGTGCACTGTTTTAAAAAAACCCAACACATTCCCCTTTTGTTTTTGACATTTGGGGGAAATGTTCAAAGAGGGTTTTTTAAAACAGAAATTTACAGCTTAATTTTTCCCCTTCATATGCTTGCTTTCTGGGATTTTTTTTTTGGGGGGGGGGGAGGATTTGTTCATGTAGAAAACAGCTTCTTTTAAAATGTCCAGTAGCTTTAATTAAAGCACTGTTTCTCAAATAGTGGGGCGGGCCCCCCAGGGGGGGGGCCCGAGATTTTGCAAGTATTGCTTTATAATCTGTAGGGCAAAACTTGGGTGTGAGTTTTCAGTTTTCACATCCAGACATTATTTCTCAGGATCCCTACAAAGTGTGTGTCTGTGGGGTCCACACCCTATACTCCATTGTTTCCTTCATAGCAGACAAACAACAAGTGCTATTTTATGTTTCAAAGAATGCAAGCTATAGGAAACAACAGAGAAAAGAATGAGGAGAGAGAGATTGAGTAAGGCCTCCCTAATATACATAGAGGCTTTCTCACCTTCCTCAGCCCCCTATTTTCATTGATTGCAGAAATCCAACTTCCCTGATCAAGGTACCCCCTTCAAAGGCATTTCTCGCCTTCTGTCCCATTCTTTCCATCTCTCAAAGAGGCTTCAAGCCTCTTGCTCTAGAACAGACCCATTGACTTCTTTGTAAGTTGTCCAGCTCTAATTTTGGGAGGTGGCTGGGGGCTTTTGCACCTTCAGGCTTTTACTGCAGAGTCCACAATGGGGCTTTAAATTGCTTTCAGGATATTCCAGTGTTGCACACCCGGCTGAAATCTGAAATCGGATCGGGGATTAACTTCACAGGGCTTTAAGTGAAACCAACAATTGTATATATACCTCTGACTAGAAGCTAAGACCCTTTGTTTGCAATAGGTTTGAATTTCACGTTAAATGAAGTAGGCACATTGGTTAGCTAAGGCCTCTTTTGGAACTCCAGGCTATATAGGCTGCATCCACAGTGGAGAAATAACCCGGTTAGGCACAGCTTTAACTGACCTGCTCAAGGCTATGTAATTCTGGGAGCTCGGCTCTGGGCCCCACAATAAACTCCAACTCCCAGAATTCCATAGCAAAGAGCTAGGCCAGTTAAAGCGGGTTATTTCTCCAGTGTGGATGCCGACTCGATTTCCAGCTGCGCTTTAGAGAGTGCTAAGCTATACTTTAAAGCGGTATAGAAATGTAAATGCTATTACTGTTTCTATTAAAGCACCACCGAAATGCCTGTGGCTTCTTTCCAAGGAGGTTAGAGAACAGGATCTGAAACTATCAAGGCACTTCCTACAGACATTTTTCTTGAGGAGAGTGTGTTCTCTTCACTTCACTTACAACAGGAAAAAAAGGTGCATAAGTTAGGGTCCTTGCATTAAGTCCAATTAAATTTGTGGAACTAGGTTATGGGTCTGGACCGTTAAAAGGTTTAAAGGGATGTCATAAACTTAACAGGAGTCTGCCCTGCTGTAGCCTCAGATCTGTCCTTCAGGATCCCTCCAGCTCCAACCATTTGCTGTTGTTCATTTTAAGGTTAAGCTTCCCACATACTTTCTTTCTTTATTAATTTTTTAAAAAAAGAAATATGTCAGGAAACAGACCCCCAAATGAAACAGATGAGGGCTGGTTGGGGATGATGGAGAGATCTGGAGTCAGAAGCTAATCCTTGGTGCTTTGAGTCATGAAAGGAACTCCACTTCTGAGGAAGAAGGGAAGTCATGCAATACTATTTTTATTTGAAATAAAGTACGTTTGGGTCATCTAATTTTTTAAAAAAAGTTAAAAATCAATAAAGATGAAAACTACCTTTCTCCATTTCCTGTGTTAGTTGGGGATTTTCAGTGCTACTCTTTGTGTGTTTGTGTTTAAGTAGTGTTGTTGGGAGTTTTGTTTTTTTGTTTAAGTAAGTGGAGGGAAGGCGACGAGAAAAGGAGAAAATTCCTTCTCTGAAAGGAAGCAAAGCAATTTCCACATGTGGGCAATGCTCCAGGAGCTGAAACAAGACCTGCGTTTTCAAAACACTGTTCCAAGTGAGGTTTTATCGTCTTAGCAGTTAATAAAGCAGTTAGAGATCCCTTGTAAAGTCAGAGGCCTGAGTGAGTTTCCAGAGGCAAAACCGAGTAACCAAAATCCAAGGAATGGTTGGAAGAGGAGGGGGGGGGACACACATTTAAGATGTGAGGCTAGACATACTGATATTGCAGTAATCTCCATTGATTCAGTGGAATTTACTCCTGAGTAAGCCTGCATGGGCTTTTGGTCAATTTTGGTTGTGTGTTCATGTTTAGGGTTAAGTTGCAAGTCTATATGTATACAGCGACCTGGAAATAAGTCCCCTTGTAAGCAAAGAGACCTGCTTCTGAGTAGCAAGGCTGAGCCACAAGATAACTGAACATTCTCCAGTTCAGAAACTGAGATGTATTACAAACCAGCTCTTTAAATATTCACACCACTAGATTGGTGCTACCCCCTATAAAAGGGTTGCTAGAGAGAATATAGTATTTTGGATAGAGTCCCAAAAGGATTCCATAGGATGCTACTTTAGTCCTTCTGTCCTCCAAAGAGTCTGTCCTCAAAAATGAGGACATTGCCCCCTCCAGTAAGAATTCTACTTACTCATGAAACTCTCCTTCATTCTTCAAATGCCTACCTTTTCAGTAATTTCCAACTTCAGTGAAGTGTTTAGAAACATACTTTAGGTATCCAGAGAAAATAGGCAGGCAAAGTTACCAAGGGAAAGTGAACACACAAAATGTAAGACTGTTAGGTGTGAACCTTTTTTTCAGTGTCCCTTTGAAATGCTAGAAATTTGGGCAATGGAAGAATAACTCATTAGGGAGCAAATTTGGAGGGGGGATAAAACCCTCATTTTTTAAAAGTTACACTTCTCTTCCTCCACACATTAGGAGTAAACTATTGGAAACCCCTGAAACCTATTGTCCAGGAAATCCACAGAAGTTGTGGGAGAATGGGGAGTATTCAGTCATGGAGAGCTACTTTCCACAAAGTAGTAAGGAAAGTAAACTTACCTGCAAACTGATACTGATAACAAGGTTCCTCTAATTCTGTGTCTACGTCCTAAGAGTTAATAAATTCTTATTTTTGCTCCCCAGAGCACTCACAGGTTAACTTTACCCATATTTACTCACAGGTAGACGCCCCTGACTCCAACAAAACTTTCAAGATAGCCCTACTTAAACCGTTCATGCACATACCCTGATTTAAAAGTGCAAACCAGCAGAAGCTGCTCCTGTGCAAACCCCAGGGGAACTCTGTCCATAACGTTAATGTAACTTCTGCCCAAACCGGAGGTGAGACTTCCCCCCCCCCCAGTTAATGAGTTGGAGGAAGGTGTCCAATATCTCTGATCAATAGCTTTATTATTTGTAGAACAGAAGCAGCGATAATAAAAAAGTACTAATAGGGGAGAAAAAGTAACCATGCTTATTATTTAATCAGCTAGTTTAATTCAAAGTAGCTTCAGTACCTTAAGTCAATGGAAAGTCATGTAGGCAGAAGATCTGAAGACTGCAGCCCTATAAAGCTTACCGGGGAGTAAGATTCATAGACCTCAAATGTGACCTATCTCACAGCATAAGGTTGCACAGTAAGAGAAGGTAACTTGAAAGCAAAGTTTGGTTAGTGACCTAAGGCAAGAGCTGTAAGCTGATAGACTGGAGGAGCAGAAATGCACATGGCTGTGGAGAATGCGAAATAGGTTGGAATAAAAACGTAACTGTAATCAACTAGGAACTGCTTTCCAAACTTTGAGCTAAATCCTAAAGTTGATCCTGACTAACGTCATCTCATTAAATCAGTGGGATTTACCTAGGTGTTGACTCTCCGCTACACTCTTCACTAGGATGGACCAACACAATTCTAGCCTTGTTGTGTAAGGAGTCGGATCAACAGCCCTCCATTTCCCAGTTCTCTTTCTCTCTCTCTCATATATATATCTTTGTCTAATTTAAAACTTCACTTGAGCAACTGGAAATATAATGTAAGTAAAAAAGATCAGGCAAAGTTCCCAAAGAAACGTGGATATGGCCAATGCTCTAAGTGTGAAAAATTATCAGTGTCTCATATTCTCTGAAGTGTTAGAAATTTGGGGAACCGAAGGAAAATGTCATGGGGTACATTTGGGGGGCAATGCCTTCATTCTCCCCCTAGTTAGACCTCTGTCCCTACTCCACCCCATACACATAGTAAGAGTAAAGTATTAGAAATCTGTGAAATCTACTGTCAAGGAAAGAGGCAGAATTTGGGGAGAAATAGCGTCTTTTTTTCAGCCAAGAAGAAAGGCCTTCCACGAAGTGACCCCAAAAGACAAATAGAGGTAAGACGCATATAGTGTCTATTTAGATTTCTGCAATATTGCTTCATTGTAATCAGCGGAAGGAAATCTGACTATTTCGAAGGGGACGGAAAAGAGGGACAGACTGTTCTTTTCCACGTTGGTAGGAAAAAGTAAGCTCCTTGTTGGGAAGGAATAGAAACATCGAGCCCCAAAGAAAGAAAGAAAGTGAAGAGGTAGAGGAAAGGGAGGAGGGGGGAAGGGAAAGGAAGGGGGAATTTCAGAGACTGGATTTGCCCAAGTTGCTATTCATTGTCTTTCGTGTGGGGTATGTATTCCTATGGAGGGACAACGACATGGGGATCCTCAGACCTAAGAGGTGTGCGAAGTGTCAGTATTTTGCTTTTCCTTATTCGATTGACCAAGACGAGGGAGGACTCAGCTCCAGGTAAGACCCGTCTCATTTTCTTATTCTGGGACAGCCCGAAACCAAAGATTGGACAGAAGACAGTCCAACAATTCCCACCAGCAACATTACTACTCCTTTCCGAAGGCAGGTTTGATTTCTTTCCAGCTCTCTTAATGGGCCTTTAAAAAAACCAACCACCATCTTTCCCCCTTATTTTGAAATAATAATATAGCTCCAGTTTTGGTGACCAGGATTACTTACGCCACTTGAAAACAACAAGTTTCCCTGAAGCCAAGGACTGGGACCAGTGGTGTCCAAGTGGCTAGGAACTGAGAGTGGATTCAGATTGCCCAAATCGACCTGGCCTGGTTCCACTGAGTTGTGGTGAACCCTGCTCTGTGCCAAACCTGGTGGGTTTATTTACTCCTCTCTCTGCAAAGGGGATATGTGCAGGTTTGCTGTTGTTATTCAAATGTCAATGCGGCAATCCAGAGTCCTCTTCTCCCTTAAAGTCCTGCTGGAGCTAATTGGACTCTTCCGGAGTCAAACGTTAATTGCGGCCAATACACATTCATAGATTTATAACCCCAATATTAAGCATGAAGGGGTTTTGGGGGGAATGAATCCCACTGATGTTCAGCTTCCTACTATTCCTTACTTATATAGCCCGGAGGTCCTTTTTTTTAAAATAAGTTTCAAATGAATAGCCCTGTTTTACTGTAACTTCTCTCCAAGTTTTGATTTGGAGATTTCATCACTGAGATAAAAAGAGGTGGAGGACATGTATTCCGGATCCTATTATAAGAAACAGCATCAGGCATAACAGTTTCTCGCAAATGTGTCAGCAAGAAACCTAAAAGCAGCTATATGGGATCAGGACAAAGCTTCTCTCAGGTCTGGAGGGAGAAGGAGGCGAATGCGACTATTTCTCAGGAGCACCTTATATCTTCGGTTATTAAGCGACATATAAAGGTAATAGCAACACATTTCAACACCCTCAAAACAGGCAAGCTTGGGTTAATGTTTTAAATATTTATTTTGCACATTCCTGCTTTTCAACACCCCTCCCTTCTTCTAATTCTGGAACAGCTGCCCAAGTATATGTGCTTGGCACACTTCACTGCTTTTTCCCTCTTCTTTTTGGCAAAACATACATACATTTATTATAAGGCCTCAGAAATACAGAATGGGGAAAGTCACTGTGTGGTTAAGGGTCATATAGAAGTAGTGTTTTGTGTGTGTGTGTGAGAGAGAGAGAGAGAGAGAGAGATCTACTTTTTGGTGCCGAAGCAAAAGTGTAGCTACAGAAGAGGGAGCAAATTAAAATTCTGCCCTCCTTCCTAAGAAATTTTCTTTCAGTCCCCAAATTTCAAGTATCTTGCAAAGAATGGGAGACACTGAAAATCATTCACATCTGGAACTCTGATATTTGGTTGCTCACATTTCCTAGGAGGCTTTGCCTCTCCCCTTTTCTTACTGTGTTTAAACTTTTATTTCTAATTGCTACACTGAAGTTTTAAGTTATTCCAGTACTCTAGAAATTGGGAACTGAAGGCAAAGTTAAATAGGGGCAGCATTCTTATGGGAACAATGCCATCATTTTGTCCTCTCCGCAGTTAAACCCTGATTAAACACAGGTATTCCTTAACCTATAACAGATTTAGGAGGGAAGATAACCTCACGCATTTGGAATGGGATGGACTTCCAAATAAGCTGTGGGCAGCACTTTCCCTTGTCTGTTTACTAAAAAAATAGGTCCCATGGAATATAAGGGAGCATATTTCCAGAGAAACGAATATAAGATTACACCTTTCTGGAATTCCATGGAATTAACATTCACATAAATGGGCTGAAACCCGACTTAATCATGCCACCACTGAAATCAATGGAAAAAGCAAGTCAGGACTAACTTGTTTAATTGATTCCAACAGGTGTATTGTAAGCATGGTTAATATGAAACTGAACCCAGCCCTATGCATTTAGTGATAAACTTAAGAAGTGCTATATTGAATCAGAGCAAAGCAAACCTGCCCAGCTCTCAGGAGTCCCTTGTTGAGAAGGAAGAGGGGGGTTCTCCTTCAATAATGTGATTTCCTCCCCAAATACTCATAAGGCATCAGATACCAGGGTCAGGTCTGGTTAGTACTTGGATGAGATTCCACTAAGGAGTACCAGGTGATATAGGCTACATTTCAGAAGAAGGCAATGGAAAACCAACTCTGAATATTCTTTGCTTATTAAAAAAAAACTATGAAATTCACAGGGTCCCGATAAGTTGGTAGGTGACTTGAAGGCACACATAAGAGAGAGAGGCAAAGAAACTTTAATTAATTAATTAATAATATTGTTTATTTATTTATATTATTTTATTTATTAATATTAATATTAATTATTTATTAAGTGATATATAAAGATAACTGCAATAAACACCCTTAAAACAGTCAGTCTTGGGTTAATGCTACTTAAAAATGACCATCTCAGAAGGAAGGGTTAAGAACTTTTAAACACACACACACACACACACATAATTACTCCATATATATATACACACACACACACACACACACACACACACACTCACTCACTCACTCACTCACTCCAGATATCTGGCTTTGCTTCATGAACAAAGATTCAGGAAGGACTCATCCCTTGGTGACTAAAAAGGCCAATTCGGGATAAATAGGTCCAGTTGCAGAAAGCACAGCAGAAAGTCTCCTTGGGTGATGTTTCCAGGTTGCTGTTCTTTCTGTGTTGTCGTTTCTCTTCGAGGCTCGTTCGGCATGAGCTTTCGAAGAAGGCTGCAGCCTCATGGATAGTACGTCTCCATATATATTACTCCACCATAAAGTTCCTTTGTGTGGCCACCTTCCATGAACATTTAAATGGTGTCCCTACCAGTCCTCTGTCTCCAACACAGTGGTCAGTTAGACGCCAATGTGGATCTTACAAGCAGGTGAGATGGTGATATATAGCCACCAAGGGGAGGGTAAAACACTTCTTATTTTCTTCCTCTGAAAACCCTAGTCACCTCTTGCATGTTGTCAGCAACTGTATTAGCAATAAAGCCCCCACTGCAGCAACCTTCTGCGATGATATACATGTTAACTGGGTTTTACAAGACGCCTGGTAAAAGTTATGGTATCAGATGGGACTTCTTTCCTTGGAAAAGTGAAAAGAAGAGCGGGGAAACAATTCCAGGCGTGTGTGTTTCCCTCTGCAAAATCTCTTCTTTTGGCTGGAGGCACTGCGCAAAGAAAAGGCCTCAAAAGATACAGCACCAGAAGTTGGGATCCTAATGAATGCAAGGCTTTGTGGGATTTCCCCTGATTTTTGTTTCCCCAAAGTACAGCCAAAGCCCTGGCCCAGAGTAGGGATGGGTATGGAGCAGCCATGCATGCAAAGTTCAGCAGCGGATGTGGCTAGGAATTTGTTTTTAGTGGCAGGCTTTTCTATGGAAAAATCATTGCTCACTTCTTGTGGTCTAATTTAGGGCCTCACTCTTACCTTTTGTCGCTATTGTTAAAACAACTGGGAAACGGGACATTCTGGCAGATCACCAATAGGCCTGCCAATAGATGCACCTATGCTGTCATGCAAGATACCCTTTTGGAGCTCTTTCACACCCAACCTTGGAGGCATGAATGAAGTTAACTGGAAGAGGAACTGAAGACATTTGACCTAAGTTAATACAGACCTTATGCTGGCACTGTAGACCCATTTGGAGGGTCAACCAACAGAACCTCAAAAGATACATTCCAGGCTGCTTTAGTGTCAGGTATCAAAAAGCCCTTCATATATTCTAAAACACGGCTGGGCAACACGTGACCCTCCAGATGTTGTACTGCAACTCCCATCATCCCTCGACATTGATTGGTACATCTCTGAAATGCAGAGGTATGTTGGAATCTGTTCCTATTGTTTAGACACTATGTAAAGCAGAGTCGCAGTTCCAGAGACACCTAATTCTGTATCGATGTGAGGGATATTTGTAGCTTCACCTCTATCGATATGTCCATGATCTATAACCACAGCTAACCCTAAATGTCTTAGAATTCAAAGCAGTTTAAAAGAGAGATGTGTCACACCCAAGGATGGATTTCATCTTGCCTGGATAAATTTAGTTGAACAAGACAGTCATGAGCAAGTTCCTCAGTCCATGGCTCTTCCCTTCTGGTGGTGTAACTCTTAGACCTTCTAGGAACCAGTTAGAATAAAGTGCTGTTTATTTCAATGGAACTTGCTTTGGAGAAAGCTATACTTCGGCACCTCTTAGTTCCAATTCCCTGAATTCTCAGTTCACCAGAACATTGTCTTACACAAGCTCCATCATAGTTATTAGAGGGATGAGTAAGAGAACTTTCCTTAATCAAAAGGACACTCAAACCTTTCAGAACAGGACTTAATTCCAATTAAAAGGGTTAGGGTGAACTGACCATTCACAATTATGCTGGCTCTGAACCAGAACTGGGACCCTCAGAAGAGAGTTATGTAGGGAATAGTTGTGGTGACATGTGTGCAAAGGAACCGTGTTTAATTATTCTTCCTTCCAGGTGTGTGTATGTGTTCATGTGTGTCCTGGGGTACAAATACATAAATGTACCTGTAATTGTAGATAAACGCAGTTCAGTTCCATGGCCAAACTTTTCCCAGTTGAGCTCATTGTAAACCTAGTTTGGAATGGCCTCTAGACCAAAATTAAGTGATGTCTAGGAGTTATTGTATTGTCGCTGTTACGTGCATTCAAGTCTTTTTTAAAAAAAAACTTATGGCGACCCTAAGACGAACTTATCATGGTGTTTTCTTGGCAAGATTTGTTCAGAGGAGGTTTTCCATTGCCTTCCCCTGAGGCTGAGAGAGTGTGACTTATCCAAAGTCGCCCAATGGGTTTCATGGCCCATGGCAAGAGTGAATTTCGGACCTAAGGAAAATAAATAAGTGGCCCAACACTCGCAAAGTAGAAAATATCGCAGTTAGATAGCGGTGTCTGTGTATAGGAGAGGGGGGTGGTTTTGAATCATATTCCAATCTTTCTGGAAGAGACTTGCAGGAATGTCCCCCCCCCCATGGGAACGATGAAGGGCGTCTCAAGTAAAAGTACTTTCAATTTGCAATCCCAAAAGTATGCTGTTCTGTCTTGATTGCTTTCCTCATTCCCAGTTATGTAGTTGCTTCTACTGTAGAAGCAATTCTTTGCAGGCTATCAGATATGGGAGGGGAGACTGGCAATTATTTGTGCCCATTGACTACAGTGGTTTCTTCCTTTCCTGAAAACTCTCCGGGGACCAGCAGCCAATGGCTTCGGGACCAGACCTGGTCCAGGGACCACCATCCCTTTGAGTAGGATGGATTTAATCAGTGTTGTTGTTGTGTGCCTTCAAGTCATTTCCGACTTACGGAGAACCACAGGGTTCTCTTGGCAAGTTTCTTCAGAGGGAGTTTGCCATTGCCACTCTCTGAGGCTGAGAGAGTGTGACTTGCCCAAGGTCACTCAATGGGTTTACATGGTCCAGCCGGGATTTGAAGCTAAGTCTCCAGAATCTTAGTCCAACGTTCAAATAACTCCAGCACTTTAAGTGATCTTAAGAAACAGAATCTATACCACTGAAGGTTATATTTGGCATCCTTGCTTTAAAAATCACCAGCAAATTATAACTATTTTTTAAAAGGAAGCATCCAAGTACATATATATATATATATATATATATATATATATATGTAGTTTCGGCATGGATCTCTTTTCCTATCTGTGAGAAATTAATTTTCCCACCAGTATATACATACACAGAGTACAAAACTCACAGAGGAATTCTCCTGCACCTCCTTTACTATTATTGCCAAGGAGAACAGAGGTCTTGGTCACCTCCTCTTCCTTCCAAAGAAGTATAACTCTGGAGAATATCCAGGCTGATTGTGTCCTTATTTTGTTGTTGTTGTTGTTGTTTTAAAAAGCAGACACACCCACACACTCTAACCTTACAATAGATCTCATTGTTTCCATCTCGCTGGAATCTTCTCTGTTGCTTTGGACTCAATGGCTGGCAAAGTCCAGACCAGGTCAGGGCGACCTGATGTCCCAAGTGCAAAGGAGGGCAAGGCATGGGATGATGTGGGCATTACGAAATAACAGCTGAAAACACTAATGTAATTGTAAACTCGTGCTTCTTAGTCAGGTTCAAAATGGAGGGCATTTTGGAATTCCTCCTGGACAGAAGGTTGAAATGTAGGACGTGTGCTGGAAAAAAGGAGGACACCTGGTCACCCTGGATCACGTGCATGTCTTTAGTGTTAAAATAAAACCCGTCAACCTCGGAACTAGTGGCACTGAAGGGACTTCAAAGTTGTGTGTAGAATGGAGGAGGAGGAAGAGGAAGAGGAGGAAGTTAGAGTTGAAATCAAAGGCATGGATTACTTAGAATCATAGAGTTGGAATAGACCACAAGGGGCCATCCAGTCCAACCCCATTCTGCCATGCAGGAACTCTCAATCAAAGCATACCCGACAGATGGCCATCCAGCCTCTGATTTAAAACCTCCAAGGAAGGAGACTCCACTACACTCTACTTACTTGGAGCTAAGTTCCACTGAAACCATGGGAGGGAGAGGGAGTGATTTATGGTGGAACAGCCAGAAGTCCAAGCAAACCCATTAAGTCTCCTGGAAGAGGCTAAACTGGGTTTTATGTAGTGTGAAGAGGGCTATTCTAGATCAGCCCCTCCCGGCCTCGTAAAAGGTAAGCATTCAGAGCATCCAGGGGGGGATGTTCTCCTTTCATCCATCCTTATTGTGAAACCCAGGAGAAGACCACTGGCCCTGTCCATTCATTTCAATTAAGCTTAGCCTTCCTGCTGGATTGTGCCGAACAAAAGACTCCCATAAACTGAAGGGAAACGACTCAAATAACCTTAAAAAGAGGACTTCCGGCGTCTGGTGAAATGGGACCATGGCCTGCCAAAAAGATCAGAACGCCATATAAACCAAGCAGCTAGTCCTGGAGAGCTTTTCCTGCCGGTTTTGGTGGGCATCTCTATGAAGGTATCACATATGTATGGATTAGATATCTTTGCCCCGGTGGGGGAGATATGACAACCCAAGGTCTGGGAGCCACCATGAAACAGATCTGCAGAAGGGAGGAATTGGGAAATGTTCTCTGGGGATGAGAAAAGTCTGGGTAGGGAGGTGCTTTGGGTTTGAGCAGGGTTTCAGACGTGCTACCAAATCCATGCTAATGCATCTAGGGATGTACATAGTTATTCCAGATTATGGAACTTATTGAAAATTTCTGCTATATCTACACATAATGTATCCATTAAAAAAAACAAGCTTTCCATTAAACAATAAAAAGATGATGAGGCCTGAAACAAAACTCTATAGGCAACTTTACAAACAGCAACAAGTATATTGTGCATTTCGGTTGGCCGATAAAGGTATCACTGATGGGATTTTTGTCTGTATTTGTTAAATGGCCAACACAGCTACCCCTGAATGTAGCCTGGTGGGAAGTTCTTCTGCACAAGCAACCTAAAAGGGAGCAGCCCAGAGTTTGGGAAATTTAAACTTTGGGGATTATAGTTTTCAAAATTGCCCTGCCTTTCTGACTGGGAGAGCTGGAGTTCCTTCCCTAGCAATTTCCCTAAGATTTCTGGTGAGACTGAGTTCTTATAATCTCTGGTGAGAATTGGCCTTCATGGTTGGGGGGATGTGAAAGTTGTAGTCCTCCACCCCTCACAGGTAGTTTCCCCAAACTCTCTAGTAGTAGGATTTATAATTTTGGGTTCCCCGGGTTCTTCAGCCTTCTGGTTCAGGGATCCGGGAGTTGTAGTACACATACACACCCGAGAAACTTTCTTTTCCCCCAGGTGTTTGGGAGACAAGCACTTCACAGTTAGTCTTGGGGGCATGAAAAGTCCCTGCTCCGATTTGCTTTAGTGCCTTTAGCGTATTGCAGGGCTTTATGACTCAGGGAAGCACGAGCTCCAGAGGAACACAGGGCTTCTGTTCCTGGGGAGGATGTGCTGGGCCCCTCTAGTTACTCCCCTCGCCCTCTCCCTCTTGCTAAAAGGGGGAGAGAAATAAGCAGACCCCAGCCTCTAGGTTGTGCAAATAAGTTTGTGACTTCATCTGGTGTGAATATAGACTCAGGGCAGAGGACTGTGTGTGTGTGTGTGTGTGTGTGTGTGTGTGTGTGTGTGTGTGTGTGTG
>NC_056527.1:93970175-94065078 GCF_019175285.1 Sceloporus undulatus
ACTTGCAACTGGTCAGTCCTGTTACTTCCAGATTTGTTGCCTTGATGTCCTCTGAACTATAAATTCAATCTCTCTCCAATGGCTTCCCCCAGGAGCCCTGAATGAAATAGGATTTGTACAGCACTTTGGAGTCTTTTTGTAAGCCCTGGATGTAATTAGAAGTCATAAGAATGGCCCACTCCGGTCAAAACACATACATACAGAAGAGGAGAGAAAGAGAGAATCAGGAGGGATCTATATCTATATCTTTATCTATACAAATGAAAGCAAAGAAGCAAAGGGACATAAACATCGAGGCGAATAAACTGGAGTAAATCAGGTAGTTTTATGTTCTTGTGCGTTAAAAACGAATTCCCAACAACGTGAAACTACCTAATCCACAGAACAGTTCTAGTTCATTTCTGCCTGTCAAAAAGGCTAACAGTGCCTCTTAAAAAAAGGGGCCAACAGTGGCCATTTTGTTGGGTCTCAAATGCGACATCTCCCCCCTCCCTTTTCCAAATTCCTCAATAGAAGACTGTTGCTAAGGGACAAGGCCCACAAAAGGACCTTTTTCCAAAGGCCAAATAAAAACAAAAACACAACACCCCACCATTTCCCGAACCCTCTATTCAAATTATCTCCTACCAGAGAGTCTAAAACAGAGCAGTCCTGCAGGACCTTACAAGGGGCAGGAGAAACGCACCAGGGGGGGACACTAAAAACGCCGTTGGCTTTGAAAAACTGCTGCTATTTTCAGATCCCAAAGTTAAATGTATACACGCACTAAATGTCTGTAAGGTATTTCTAATGCTGTACAGCATTTTGGAAGGGAAATGTTCTGTGAGTTCTGCAGTGTAAGAAACCAAAAATCATGGTTCATTTCCAGACAACATTTGCTAACTATGCAAATAGCCCAGGAACAGCCATGTATCATGCTGTAAAAAGAAAGTTTTTAGTAGTTGGGAAAGCACTTGTAAAAAGTATATGAAAATGAAATTAGCTAGGTTTAGTCATTGCCTGAAGAATTCAAACTGGGTGATGCTGAACAGACAATTTTTAATGGCCTTGGCCAGACAGATTTCTCTAACTTTAAATAAAGCTAAATGCAGGATACAGTTGTGTCCATTTAGGACACAACCTGTGTCCTGTACAAGCCCCACTGAAAACAAGGAGGCCTGTGTATAAGAATATGAACATTTAAGTCCTCACCTTGGGGCCTAAACATCCTAAACTAACCAGATCACGTCTGATAATGGAAGCTAAGCATGGTCAGCCTTGATTAGTATTTGGATGGGACTGGGAGACCACCAGTGAATACCAGGTGCTGTGGGCTACATATCAGAGGAAGGAACTGGTAAAATCACCTCTAACTATTCCTTGCCTAAGAAAAGGAGGTGCAACTCTACATACATATTTCTATTCAGAAGTAAAGTAGCACTAGGTCTCTTCTAAGTGTATGATTGCTATTTTCATTGGCCTTCTCCCCCTTCTTCTCAGAAATTTGAAACGTGGAACTGAGTGACATAGATTTTAAAATATTACTAGTATCTAACAATATATTAATTGGGAAAAATATAAAGGGCTGGATCCAGACATAGTCCTATTTATAATATACCCATCAAAATTAGTTACTCTTCAGTCACTGAATTTGGTGGTCCCTTCTACATGAAGTTGCATCTGGATCCAACCTATAGTGCTTTAATTGCAAAGTCTTTTTTAAAAACAACAACAACATTACTTCATCTATTTTATTCTATGGTTCTGTTTTTGAGTTGCCTTAGGTCCCTTTCTGAGATAAAGGTGGCATATAAATTAATTAAATAACTATGGTTAAAAATGGAAGCAAGGATAGTAGGTAGGTAGGTAGGTCAGTCTCCCTAGGAAAGCCACAGGATATATCCGCTTAGAGAATTTCACATACAGTACTCAGTTCATTACTCCATTTTCTTTGAAAGAGATCGATGGGAAAGAAATTAGCAGGTGCTTCTTCCTGGCACTCATTCCAAACCTGCTACAAAGCAATGCTGTTGTATTCATGAGACAAAATGTCATTTTTGACCTTTTGTCAAAAAAGTTGGCTTGTGGAGGGAGGAGGAGTGTGTTTACTCAGTGGTAAAGGAAAAACAATCTGCACTTGCTCAGATGCATTTTTATTTTTAACCCATTAACTCTTAAAGAACAGGAGAGACAAGCACACACAAGTCAAGGCAGAACCCAGACTTTCATAGTCTTGTTTAAATAAATACTCTGGGTCTTGTTCTCTCACTAAAGAATCTACCACCACCTCAAACATATGTGCAGGCCAACTTCTAAGGTGATAAGTACTCATATTTAGGTATCCCAAGGAAATAAATCCAGTTGGTAGTCCCAGCTAAAGCAGACCCATTGAATTAATGGCATAACAAAAGAGGCTAAATTAGCTAACAAATAAAGTTAGGCCCAGAAAATAAAGAGTATGCTGTTATTACACATTAATACTCTGCCTTGGGATTCTGTTATTTGTACAACTCTATTCCACCCCTCCCTCTGTGAGCCACCAAGATGCATTGGCATAAATGGCCTCCATCTCTTTCATGCAGTTGATGAAACTGGTTCTTGTCTACCTAAGGAAAACCAGGCAACAGTAACTAATGGTTAAAAGGTTAAGGTTTTCCCTTGACAAGATTTTCAAGTCATGTCTGATTGTATGGGGTGGTGCTCATCTTCCTTACTAAACTGAGGGAGCCCACATTGTTGATCCCATGGTCATGTGACCGGCAAATGCTGTTATCTTCCCACCAAAATGGTACCTATTTATCTTTTACATGCTTTCAAACTGCTAGGTTGGCAGAAGATGGGACTAGTGATGGGAGCTAGAGTCAGCATCTTAACTGCTGAACCACCACATCCCTTAAACAGTTAATAAGGGAGGGCATAATCCAATTAGATACTGTCTTGCACAGACTTCCCTGATTGTCCTTCAATTGCCCTTCAATGGTATTCTTAGCTCGCCTTCATGTCAGTTGTCTTTGAATTCCCAAATAATCTTGTTTCTTTCCAATCACAAGATACATAGGAATACTTCTGGAACATCTCCATCCTCTTCCACTCCATGTAAATCCTCTTCACGTACAATTTGGGCTGGAGCATTAGGGCAAGTGAGATACCACTGCCCCCATCCAAAGGCTCAGGTTCATTTCAACCAGTCTCCTTCTGCCTCACCCATTACTTACAACCAGTCCATGGAATGGCATTGGTTGTTAACTTCCATTCTAATTTCCTTTACAGAACATAAAGTAGGCAAGACCTTCCCTACCAAGACCCACAGCGATATAGACTCCACTTCCTCAACCCCACACATTTATAGGTACAGAAGCATTTTCATGAAACTGCAGCAGGCAGCAGCATGCTAGCTTATTGGTCTGCCATAAATGCACCTGTTGCCCCATTGAATCATAGGATCATAGAGTTGGAAGAGAACTCAAGAAATTCACAACCAAAACACCCCTGACAGATGGCCATCCAGCCTCTGTTTAAAAATTTCCAAAGAAGAAGCAGGAGACTCCACCACACTCTGAGGAGTGTGTTCCACTGTCAAACAGCTCTTACTGTCAGGAGGTTCCTCCTAATGTTGAGATGGAATCTCTTCTCCTGTAGTTTGTATCCACTGTTCTGGGTCCTATTCTCTGGAGCAGCAGAAAACAAGCTTGCTCCATCCTCAATATGACACCCCTTCAAATACTTAAACAGGGGTATCATAGCACATTTTAACTCCTGAGTTCCTGACTGATCCATTATTACTGATCCAAGAGTCCACTGACTGGATCTATCAGTTTTTCCTGGTCATCCATTGTTGCTATTCTCATTCCATTTTCTAGCATCAATGAGGGATGGCATAGAAAGACTGACAGTTCCAACTTATGCCATCTAATGGAAAAAGGGACCAATCAGAAACAAAGAAAAGCGGCAGAGTTCTCCACCCCAGGCCAAAGAACTAGTACAGTGGGCCCTCCACATTCATTGAGGCTAAGGGTGCAGAATCCCTGTGAAAGTGGGAAAGCTGCAAATAAAATAAAATACTAAAACATGTCTCTAAGAATCTCCTGGTCCTCCAGTGCAACTCTTTGGTCAACATCTGCCAGAAGGCGACCATAGAATTTTGCTGGAGGACCTACAGATGTCTTGAGAAGCATCTCTAGGTCCTCTAGTGTGACTTCTGCTGAATGTTGACTACAGAGTCATGGTGGAGGAATTAAAGATTCCCAGAGAGAACGTGGTAATCAAATCCATGAATAATCAAATCTGCAAATGTGGACGGCTGACTGTACATTGGTGTCTGGGGGGTGGGGGGCTGCTGGACTCCTCCATTTTCAATTTTGTGTTGTTTAGAGGAACAGCAATTTTGCACATGCTCAGAGGTTCAGCAAGCTGGTCATCATATTCTGTCCAGGAGTACTGAATTGGGACTCAGTGTGTAGTATTGGGTGTATGTTTTTGTATGTTTGGTCTTTCTTGGATCTTGAGAAGACTAGTGGAACAATTGACACAGTAATGAGGAGGCAACATGCTTTTTCAAGGGACTTTTGTGTTGTGTGGGTGAGGCTCAGTACTGGTGGAAAGCCTGAGAAAGATTTGGGAGAAAGAGGAAAGAGAATCCTGCCATGCATTGTGAGGTGGTAGTTTTATTTCAAAGTTCAGTAGCATAAGAAAACATAAATAATGACAACAGATAATTTACATAACTTTAAAATACATAACGAAGACACTGAGATAGTGCAAGATTTCTTCTACCCTGGCTCACTTATTAAACAAAATGGAGATTGCAGTCAAGACATCAGAAGACTAGGATGTGGAAGGGCAGCAGTGAAAGAACTAAATTAGTTCTTCAAGTGTAAAGACAGCATTGTCCATGGCTTTGTAATTCCAAGTTCCACATATGGTGGTGAAACCTGGACAGTGAATAAAGCTGATAAGAGGAAAATCAACTCATTTGAGAAGAACTGAGATTGATGGTGGAGGAGAGTTCTGTAGATACTGTGGACAGCCAAAAAGACAAATAAATGGGTCCTAGAGCAAATCAAGCCTGAACTCTCCCCAGAAGCTGAGAGGACTAAGCTGAGACTGTTTTACTTTGGACATGTCATGAGAAGACTTGACTCACTAGAGAAGACAACGATGATTGGCAAGGCAGAAGGCAGAAGGAAAAGAGGTAGACCACATTACAGGTGGATGGACTCATTTAAGGAAGCCACAGCGCTGAGTTTGCAAGACCTGAGTAGGACTGTTGATGACAGGGTGACTTGGAGGTCTCTTATTCTAGGGTTGCCATAAGTTGAAGTCAACTTTACAGCAATCAACAACACATATTTGCATAGACAGCCAGTATGATCTAGTGTAGGGGTTCCCAACCTGTGCTCCAAGGAGCCCTTGGGGCTCTGTATGCACTTCCCAGGTGCTCCACAGCCACTCCAGGAAAAGGAGAGAAATAAAAATCGAATGAAATGAAAGAATAAGAATACATTCTTATATATACTTCTAAACACCATTAACTTGTAAGGCCTCTTAGTGGCTCCGCCATAGAAATAAGGGCTCTTTGAGTAAAAAATGTTGGAAACTCCTGATCTAGTGGTCTGAGACCTGGAAGAGGACTCCAGGAGACAAGGGTTCGAATCCCTACTGGAAAGACCATGGAAAGATATTAGGTGATCTTGGGCAAGTCAAACTCTCTCAGAGGAAGCAATGGCAAACAAATCTTGTCAAGACAATCTGTGAAATGGTGACCCTTGGAAATGAATGGGCACAACAAATATTTGCCAGAGTAGGCAGCAGTGCTTTTAGCCTTCTGCTGCTCTGTGTGTATTTTAAACTAGGGAGGGAGAAGGAGACTTGAAAGCAAGAGCAGGTGTGAGTAGTGGTTTAATTTGCTTTCTGTTTCTATTGAGAACCCTTGCTTTTATTGAGGCTTATACAATATGTTGCTACCTCTTTAATTAAGAGAAGGTGAATAGAACTCTGGAAAAGGCAGATTCTCAGGAGAGCTATGTTTAGCTTTGTAGTAACTATGATACCTCTATTATGCCTCTGCCAAGGTTTAGCAGTAGTTTTGGTGCAATAAAGTTGCATTTACTTGAAACTTCTTGGGGTGATGGGGAACAGGCAGTACTATGTAGTGATTTAATTCTGAGTAAATTTGTACAGGTGCTGCATTCAATTTTTATTTTTATTAGAAAACAATACCCTCAAGAGAAATGTTTCAACTATCTGCCCCTCTCCTGACCATTATGACATATTTCAGTACTGTACTACATTTACTTGAGCAGATAGATTATGTCTAAAACGAAGTTGTGTTAAAAACATGGCTTGAACTATGAATCTAAACAATGACCAAAGAAATGGGAGTTATTGATTTGAATCCTATTGTTGATCTCTATTAGAGTCAATCAATTGAATAAACTGTTCAATAGTGAGTAAACACTTATCCAAGTTCTATTGATTAAATGATTCTGTTCTAATTGGGGTTACCAATCAGATTCAGGATAGTGTTGTTGTTCTTTTTAAATTAGAGTGAGAAAATATGCTAAGCTGACTTAATTGAACTAATTTTATACTGGCTCTTTTCAAGCTACATTTTCAACTCTTTCCTTGGTCTGCTCGACATACTTTTAAATAGAGCCTACATGTTTCCCCAAGTATACTAATACACTAATACATGGAGAAAGAACAAGATACTTCTAGAGACGTCTTACATTTCTTTTTGCTCAGTGCTAAAAGTGAGGCATGAAAGAAAAAAATATTAAAACTATACCTACTAAATCCCCACAAAAAGACAGTTTTGCTTCTTCACCATACATTGCTGACTGGCAGAATTTATTCTTTATAAGGATGGTCCAATGGAAATTAAGAAATATTCATGTGTGTGTGTGTGTGTGTGCAGGCGCATGCACACATGTGTATGCCTTAAAGTCACCTGTTGACTTATGGCAACCCCATGAATTTCATAGGGTTTTTCCCTTCCTCTGAAATGTATCCTAAAGCACCTGGTATTCACTAGTGGTCTTCCATCCAAGTACTAACCAGGGCTGATCCTGCTTAGCTTTCAAGATCAGACACAATCTGGTGTCTTGAGGGTATTTAGGCCTTTAGCATGTTTAATTTCTAGGAAAAGAGATGTTTATGTTTCAAGGCAAAATAAAGGCGTGGGAAGAAGCAGCAAATTAGATCAACTTTCCCTCTGATGTTCTCTTGGCTCTGCTCCATCAGACCTAGGGAACAAGTACTACATTGTTCAGGTCCTTTTCCATTCAGACATCAAGAGTCCTGTGAAATTTAAAAAACGCCTTCATGAGTTTTTGACATGTAGAAAAAGATAGCAGTGTTGGTCCATGAGGAAATACCATGACTCCAAAATCTGTAGTTGGTCAATACTTTTTAAAAGATCATTTAAAATGCTGTAAAAATGTGCAGGCCTTTGAGTTCTCCTGCACACTTCATCAGTCTAGTTAGTACAGCAGGTAGGAGGTGGGACAAGAAGCAGGAAAGTACTGATACTTGTGGTGTGCTTACTTGAACACCAGTCAATCAGAGTCTTCAATCTCTATCTTCAGACTGTGTTTCACTGTAGACCTCATAGCCAAAATGCTGGACTCCTCTGCTTCTTCAGCCACTACATTCAGTATTTTGTATTACCTAGCCAGATGTAGAGTTCTGGATAAATAAAAAATGTTCACACTTTTGTGGCATGTTAATTGCTCCTTGTAAAGCTGTTGTCTGACTGTGTTTTCCTCACACTCATCTGATAGGTGATCTAGCCCCTTCCCTTGATGACTACAGCTTCCAGAATTTCTACCATTGGTTGTGCTGTCTGAAGCTTGTGGGAGTTATAGTCCAAACCATCTGGAAGACAGCGGGTGGGTGGCCCACCCTTTATTCAGTTACTGTTTTTGAGACAGAAGTCATACTTAAAAGAGATGTACTTTAGATCCAACCTGCTGATATAATTTAATCTACTGTTTATTTTCTGGTGCCAGATTTCAACGTACCGCTGGAAGAATGGCAGCTAGGAACATATTTATGGTCATAAAACAGGGATGGACAACTGTGTGACTTTCTAAATGCTCTGCAGCTTTCATGATCTGTCACTGTTGGGTGTGCTATCTAGTACAACAGCCTCTGGAGAGCCACAGTTACCTGTCACAAATAAACTCTTTCTATTTTTTTGCCACGCATTTCACATTAGGAAGTAGCTGTAAGTAGTAGAACCAAAGACTTGTCCACCTTTATGTTTTCTGAGTCACCATAAATCAAAAGCCATGCATTGAAATTTCTTTCTCCCTCCAGCTCTCTTCTCAAATACAGGTGAAATCATCTTTCATTTTCATCAGTGAGTTGTGCATACTTCTCCATGCACCTGAGAACTGGATGATGATCCAGTTTCTTTCACATTTATTTTAATGGCATTTTTAACAATAAGGCAGGATAGAAATCCTCTTACACCTATTATTTTATTTGGCTAGCAATTGTGAGTTAGAGTTAGATTTACTGGCAATAGACCCTAAATTGAGATAAACCTATATCTTATTCAATTTTAAAGGGTCTACTCCAAGTTTAACTAAATCTTGATAGAAACTGGTATTTATATATAGGTTTCTGGCTGGCTAGCAAAGAGAAAATGCTAAAGTATAGTGTTAACAATACTATAAAAGAATACTATTACAAGAGAAGTAATAGTGCCACTCTATTCTGCTTTGGCCAGGCCTCACCTGGAATACTGTGTCCAGTTCTGGGCATCACATTTCAAAAAGGATGTTGAGAAACTGGAGCGTGTCCAAAGGAGGGGCACCAAAATGGTGAAGGGTTTGGAAACCATGCCTTGTAAGGAGAGACTTAGGGAGCTGGATGTGTTTAGCCTGGAGAAGAGAAGGTTAAGAAGTGATATGATAGCCCTGTATAAGTATTTGAAAGGATGTCATATTGAAGATTGAGCAAGCCTATTTTCTGCTGTTCCAGAGAATAGGACCTGGAACAATGGATCGAAACTACAGGAAAAGAGATTCCAGCTCAACATTAGGAAGAACCTCCTGACAGTAAGGGCTGTTGGACAGTAGAACACACTCCCTCAGAGTGTAGTGGAGTTTCCTTCTTTGGGAGTCTTTAAACAGAGGCTGGATGGCCATCTGTCAAAGATGCTTTGATTGTGAGTTCCTGCATGGCAGGAGGAGGTTGGACTGGATGGCCCTTGTAGTCTCTTCCAACTCTATGATTCTATAAAACAACAGCGCTTCATAAATAAAGGTTAATAATAATAACAACAACAACAACAACAACAAAATATTTCCCATAGAGAGAGGCATAAAACCCAGTTCACTAACTGAAAGTATACAATATGTAAGTGGTAAGATATTTTAAAATCCATGTTTTAAACTCACAGATTTTTAAAGGCTGGAAAAATGAAAAAGGTCTTAATCTGATGCAAACAAGACCACAAAAAGGTGCCAGGTGGGTCTCTCAAGATACAGTCAAGAACATTACCTCACTAGTAACTTGCTGCTTAATAACATGCTAAACTGTTCAGCTGAACGGGACCTATTTTCCCAATGCAAGTGTAGCACAGAGTTGCAGAGTCTCAAGCCCTGGGGTCAAATATGGTGTCACCCAGGTCCCAATTCTGACCTCTGAGGCTCCCCAAATGATAATTTCCACCACCCCCATTTAGTGGTAAGTCATTGTTTTCTGTTTTTCCCCATTCTAAAAGGTAGAAATGCCTCTGCTAAAGTTTACTTAATGGTAGTAAAAGATTTATACCTTTGCTTCTGCCCACCATTGGATTAACTTTGTGATCACTGAATTAAAATTATGAATCTGCTTTTCCCTCGCAGTCTTTCCTCCTTTTCAGTTTCAAAGATAATACTGGAGCAGGTTTGAACAAAGTAAAGCGCTATATTGCTGCAAAATATGTTGAAGATGCTCAAATTGCTTTTTAACATTCACAGAGAATGAACATACCTCAGAAAAAAGAGCTTTGTGTAATACCCAGTCTTGCAAATTGATCAAGACTATCAACAGTTGGCTCAATAACATTACAAGCTAATCAGATTTTTGTGTTAAAGGTTCTGTCTTGAATTGTGTGCAATCTATTTATTGTTGCAACAAATTGTGTCTCATGAATCATGCAGTGCAGCAATCTACCCACCTCTGCCCTGAAATAGTCCACAGCTGTAACGTGTATCTCACTTTAAAATATTCCTTCACTAGATGCCAGGCAGATCCCTGGAGCCAAAATAGTAAACAAAGGAAATGATGCAGTTCCCTCTATGAAGAATTTAAAGTCAGTCCTCCATTACATTACAAGTTGAAAGTTTAAGATAAACATCACACTGGGGTGGGGTGAGGGCTGGGGGGAGATACAGAAAATGTATTAAACTTAAGGCCTGGGAAATATAACACTTGTAAAATAATGGGCCTTTGTTGTCTGAACTAGTGCTAAAAGCCCAGTGCTAAATTCTGGAAGCCATTCCAGCTGACCTTACTATATATCTTATAGTAAGAATGTTTTACCTAGTGAAGGAATAAAAAGAAATATTGTATTAAGAATAAATAGTGAGCCAGTGGAGCAAAGGCAACCTGATTGTGAAGTGGGCCAAAGATCCTGCCTATTAGAAGGTATGCAGGTAATGGGCCTGTATGCAATTTAGGAGCAGAAAATATCAAACAAAAATGAGGTTTTCCGGATCCTGAACCCAATATCAATTCAATGCTTCCCTGCTAACAATTACATAATTGTGAAATACACACTTAGCTCTGTCTGGATGTTATTAAATATAGCTTGAAGTCTGCAAGCCTACATCCATGTTTCTGGCAGTTGTGGCAGCTCCTGCTGCTAGTACAAATCCCATATAGTCAAGGGGCTGCAAGGGCCATCAAATACAACCCCCTGCCATACAGGAATACACATTTACAGCACTCCTGAAGGATGACCATCCGACTTTTCAAAGATGAAGAGTTCATCATCCTCTAAGGTAGTATGGGACAGCTCTTGCAGTAGATAAGTTCCTAATGTTTAGGTGGAATCTCTTTTCTTGTAATTTGAATCCATGGTTTGAGTTCTCATCTCTAGAGCAGCAGAAAACAAGCTTGCTTTGTCTTCTATGTGCTGTCCCTTTAAATAGTTAAAGATGGCCACCATGTCACCTCTCTGTCTTCTCTTCTCCATGCTAAAAATACCCAGCTCACTAAGTCATACATTGTAAGTCTTTGTTTCCAGATCATCTTGGCTGCCCTTCTCTAGACATGTTGATATCTATCTTGAACTATGGTGTCCAAAAGTGAACACAGTATTCTAGGTGAAGTTTGACCAAAGCAGCAGTGCTACTGCTTCCCTTGATTTGGGCACTACTTTTGATGCAGAATTGCATTGGCTTCTTTAACCACTGCATCACACTCTTGACTTATATTTAGCTTGTAGAGCCCAGACCCTTTTCACACGTACTGCTTTCAAGCCATGTGTCATCCAGTCTGTGTTGGACATTTAATTTTTCCTACCTAGATGTATTACCTTGCATTTATTCCTGTTGAAATTAATTTTGTTAGCTGTTCAGTCTTTCAAGGTCATTTTGAATTCTGACCTTGTCATCTGGGGTTATTCACTATCATCTCTACCCATCCTATTTTGATGTCATCAGACAGGCATTCTCAATTGTCTTTATATACTTATTCTTGGGAATGTCGAGTATGCTTTGATTGAGAGTTCCTGCATGGCAGGGGGTTGGACTGGATGGCCCTTGTGGTCTCTTCCAACTCTGTGATTCTGTGTGTTGTAATTCAAGTAGGAGGCCATATGTTCTGCAAACATAAAGTCCCATTTTCAGTTTGCAGCATCTCCAAGTAGAACTGGGAAGGTTCTCTGCTCAAAACCTCAGACAGCCACTGCCAGAGGTGTGAATGATAAAGACTTTCAGATGTTGTTGGACTACAACAATCTATATCTTTCATTGTTGGCTATGTAGAAATTGTAGTCCAAAGATGTCTGCATGGTTCCCACACCTGCATTGTAGATAGTACTGAGCCAGATTTTGATTTTTGTTTTTACTTATTGGATATATTATTTATTTATTTATTTATTTATTTCCCATCTTTCCTTAAATTGACTCTAGGTATGGAGATGGCTTTCCTTCTCCCTAACTCATTCTCACAACAACCCCAAGAGGTAGGACAAGGTGAGAATTAGTAACTGACAAAATGAGTTTCATGAATATACTGAAATCTATATCTCCTAAGTTCAGTTGAGCACTTATCACTACACCACTTGGTCAAAGATGTGACTCAACACAGGACAGCCCCTCCATTAGCTACATGTATGTGTGCATCTCCCATTCTGAAAGTCTTTCTTAAACAACATCACACTTTTGAAGTCTCTTTCAAATCCCATCCTTATGCCTAGTTTTATCCCCACCCTTTTAAGAGCTTTGCCTATATTGGCCATATTTGAATTGAGCCAAGTGTAGAAATCAGGAAAGTGTAGAAGTCTCAACTGTGTTTTGGGAAGTTTTACTTTGGGTATTAAGTGCTATTAAGAGACAACACGTTTCTGTGGTATGAGGGATGACCTGCACTTAGAAATCTACATCAGTATTATTAATTGTTATGTATCTGAGATTCTGAAATTGAGGATTATAGAAATGACAAGTAATCTAGCCACCTGAAAGTCCACACACAACCAAGTAACAGCAGTGATGTTCAATTACATTGGAGATATTGGGTTGGGTATATACTCATCCTGCCTAAATACCTTAAAGGCACCAGATCCTGTCTGGTCATGGAAACTAAGCAAGGTCAGCTCTTATTAGTACTTGGATGGGAGACCAACAGTGAATCTTTGCTTGTTGATTATGGTGTGACACCATGTGTTTAATATGGTTTCCTTAGTCAAGGAATACTCAAAGGTTGCTTTGCTTTCTTTGCTCTGAAATATAGCCTGCAGCACCTGGTATTCATTGGCAGTCTCCTGTCCAAGTATTAACCAGGGCTGAGCCTGCTTAGCTGCGATGAGCAAATGATCTGATGTCTTTAAGGTATTTAGGTAAGTAGCAGCTATGACATTTCTGTAAGGAATTAGTGTGCCCAGTAACTACCAGTAGTAAAATTGTTTCATTTCCACTAAATAACAACACAGCAACAGGAGTGGCATCAGTGCAACCAACCATTTTTCTTTGAGAGCACCATCTCAGAAGAAGATTTTAGGGCAGTTATTTCCTCAAGTTATGGAGAAAAGGAAGACGAAGAAGATGGTGGTGGTGACTATTTTCCACCTGTATTTATAATTTCCTCCAGATTTTGCAATTTACAGAAGAGTATTTAAAATTCTCAACCAGAGCTCCATGAAACTACAAACCCCAGGATTCCTTGCCATGGCACTTAAAGTCAAATCTTGGTGCTATAATTGAATGGGACCCTGACATACATCCCTACCAAAATACAAGAATCTCCATGGATCATGGTCCCACAACACACAGGCAATTTAATATATTATCCTTAAGACACAAGAAATGTTGGCCCAGATTTCCGCATATTTTATCCAGGAATGAGTAATGTTATACTATAACCTAAAATGGAAAAACACACACAGTCAGATCTTTTTGCAAGTCTTGTTCTGATGCATGCATAGATAGATGGGCAACCCATCCACAGACTTCCTTTTAATAGGATTAAAGCTGCTGTTTTTAAGCTGGGTACTTCATATCAGGAAAAATAATTACTGAGGTTATTCTGGTAGGCTGTGCTTTAAGACTTCTCTTCCTCTGCCTCTCCTTGGGGGGTTGAGCAAAGTGGTGCAAATAGGTAGTACTTATGGTTTTAAAAAGTAAAATAAAATGATTGTATGAGTTCCGTTTGGCAAAAGATGTCAGCGGGGCAATTACAGGAGAGTTAGTGCTTTAAAAATATATCTCCAGCCCTCTGTAGGACGTTAAAACACACACACAAAACACACACACACTTGGTGGGAGTATTGTTTAACCTCTCCCATTAGAAGGAAATAAAGCATATATTTCGGAGGGAGGAGGAGATTAAAATCCTAGCACCCCTGGCAACTAGGTTCATAAAAGTGAAGGACTGCTTCCTTCCCATTACTGTATAGCACCACCCTCAGCTCATTTTCTTCTCCGATTGAGATATTTTAGGCCTGGAAACTGGAACCAGTTAACAAACACAGGCAAGTCTCTGAGAAGCCAATGGGTTTATAATGGCTGTCTCCTTGTCATTAGATGTCATATTGAGGTCCATGTCGCCATGATCATTGAGATCATTCATTCTGAAGGCTGACCTCTTGCCCCCTTCTTTGGCCAATTGTTGGTCCAGTAGTTGTTAACAAAAACCAAAGTCCTAGTTAAGACTTGAGATGACCTCTAGGCGGCGCTGTCTGGTCAAACACATATATATATGTATTTTTAAATGATTTCTTTTTAAATCACTTAGTGTTTTGCTCTCTCCCTTCCTTCTAGTCAAGTTTCCTGACTGAAACCGAGGTTGACATTGCTAACTGTCTACTCAGAAGCAAGCTTCTTCGTTGCGGTTCAAAAAAGAGGGACTTATGCCCAGACAAATAAATGCTAGGAAAGAGCAGCATGCCTGCGAGTAAAAAACCCATTAAGCTCGAAAAAGGATTTATTCCCAAATCAATGTGCAGATTAGAAGATGGCAGCCTTAACAACGGAAGCTTGTATTTCCTCAGAAATTGGCCCCATTAAACTCAATAGCATATACTGTATTCTCCAATAAAGGCGTACACAAGATTGGCAAGCAAAAGTAAAGTTAATAGAATGGCAAAATGGGAGAGGAGATTTTTTCCCCCTCTATGGATTATTTTTAAATTGACAGTAAAACACAGATCGTATAGTTGATCTGAAAAAAGCAAAGAAACTTCACTTAAAACAAGGGAGAACCTGAACAGATAGAAATGTAGTTTATGCAGCGGGTGTATAGCTGAGTTTCCCACTGATTGATTAAAATCGGGGGTTTAGCCTTTTATTTCTCCATTCAATGCTTCCACTTTTTTTCTTTCTCTCTGGTTCTTTGAAGGAGGAAAAATAATGAGGTGTATTTAATGTACAAAAATTACCGTTAATAGCACCCGACTTTGTGTGGTAGAACAATATAATTCAAGTTTTAATATGAAAGAAGAAGAGAGAGCTTGGATGAGGAGAGTTTACTGAGGATCAACATGGGTGCATATATTTTCCTTTCATTTATTTATAGATATGAACTTCAAGAACTCTTTCTGGGCACCAATAAGACACCGTTAAGTCTTTCGGTTCGCTAAGATTTCAGAACAAAGGATATAGGAATACTGGAAGAATATAAAGCCTCTTTGAGTTCGCTGGAAATGAGTCCCCGGCAAATATTGTCGGTAGGTCGTTTTGTTATATTTTTTTGCACACATTTTATCGTTATTTTATCATTATTACTTTCCCGTTTTCCAGCAACGACATGCTCAAAACTACTGAAATGCACAGTTGCTGGAAGTAAATCCCTTCCTACCGACAGAGTCTTACTTCTGAGAAAAGGGGCACAAGACTAAGCTGTATGGCTGCAATTTTATACACTTTTAAACAAACGAGTAAACCTAAAGGATTATTTTCGAGTCTACAGGTACAGAATATTGCTGTAATAGGTAGACCCCATCCGCAGCATACATTACTTGAAAAGAAGTATATCCACCGAAATCTTTTCGAATTAAATGTGCTTAGATTAAAGTCGGAGCCATCGGGTTTCAAAAAAGGAAAGGGGCAAGAGAGGAAGAGAGGTCCTGCGACCTAGCATTAGAGTTACTTGGATCCAAAACACAATGCAGAAATAATCCAGTTTGAGACCGCTTTAACTGCCCTGGCTCAATGCTAGGGAATCCTGGGAACTATAGTTTTGTTGTGAGACATTTAGCCTTCTCAGAAAGAGCTCTGGCGCCACAATAAACCACAATCTTCAGGATTCCCTAGCACTGAGCCAGGGCAGTTAAAGCGGTCTCAAACTGGATTATTTCTGCAGTGTGTTCTGGACCCTGGAAAGATGTGACCTAGGCAGAGAAACAATGGCTATTATCTATGACTGTATCACTACTTTTGATTGAGGTTTCCTGCATGGCAGGGATTGGACTGGATGGCGCTTGCGGTTTCTTCCAACTCTATGATTCTATGATTCTGCTGTTACCGATTCTGCATCCTCTTTGAGGCTCCAGCCAAACTTGCATTTTTTGAAATCTCCTTAATTTCAAAGGAAAAGGTTTAACCAGTGAGGGCATCTTCCTTCCAAACCTACCATTGTTAAACCTACTTAGGTTTGGTTAATTGTGCACTAAATGTACAGTTGTCTGGGCGGTTCCCTCTATGTGTAAATCCAACTGAACTCAGTCAAGCTTGTTGTCGGGTGCCTTCAAGTCGTTTTCGACTTACGGAGACCCTCAGACGAAACTATTGGGGGAGGGTCCAGATGGTGCTTGCCATTGCCATCCTCTGAGGGTGAGAGAGTGTGACTTGCCAAGGGTCACCCAGTGGGTTTCCATGGTGGAGCGGGGATTCGAACCCAGGTCTCCGCAGTCATAGTAAAAGCACTACATCACGCTGGGTCTCAGTGATGCTTACTCTTAGTAAATATACTGTTTAACAGAACAACTACAGTGGCCCATTGTCCTTCTAATGGCGGATCAAAGCAGAGTTTAGCAAAGTTAGTTTTTTGATCACAGTTCTGACAATACTTAGCCAGTATGTCTGTTACAGTTACTGGGGAAGTCTGGGAGTTAGAGTTTAAAGTTTTAATTTTCCCTCTTCTGGTCAGCAAAGGTGCATCTACGCTGTAAAAACAATGTGGCATTACACCACCCTAAGTACTTTATCTCCATCCTCTGCCATCCTGGTATTTGTAATTTTACAAAGTATCCAACCTTCTCCACCATTTTGTGGCGGCTCACAAAACTACAAATCCCAGGATTCTGTAGGCAGTTAAAGTGGAGCAAAGCTGCATTATTTCTACAGTGTAGATTCCCCAGGAAGAGTCACTTGCTGGATCTTATCTTGATCTTGACCATAACAGGATCGCGAGTGAATAAAAACAAATTTTAACTTTAGTTAAATTTTGTTTTTAAATGTTAAAATGAATATATATATATATATATATATATATATACATATACACACACACACACACACACACACAGATGAAAGGATGGTTTTACAAATGCATATCTGCTTAAAGATTGATCCCAGATCGGAAAAGATTGAAGACTAATCAAAGTGTCACCTCTATTCCATCTGCAATGATTTAAAAAGAAAACACTACAACGAGGAGTTTGGAGAGAAACTACATGTTCATATGCAAAAGTTGAATGCTGTTACTCCTTTGTACCCATATGATTCATTTTAGAAGATAAACTAAGGTCCAAAATACACTGCAGAAATAACCCAGTTTGAGACCGCTTTAACTTCCCTGGCTCAATGCTAGGGAGTTTGGGGAACTGTAGCTTTTTGTGAGACGTTTAGCCTTCTCTGTCAGAGAGCTCTGGGGCCACAATGAACTTCCCAGAATTCCCTAGCACTGAGCCAGGGCAGTTAAAGCGATCTCAAACTGGATTATTTCTGCTGTGTGTTTTGGAGCTAAGTCCCAATCTCTTGTTCAGTGTGGGCACTTTAATATGTGTGTATATATATATATATAGGCGGAAAAGCTTTATGGGTCTATTAAAAACAAACATTTCGGCCAACGCTTGTCAAGGTTTCCCCAAAGGCCTACAGTTTAGAGGCGCTTGTCCTCCATCCAAAGTTCATGGCAGTTATTTTCTTTCTCCGATCTTTTAAAAAAGCGACCCTGTTAAATTGTTTTCCGCATATGCTATCCTGATCCGAGCAATTAAGCCTTTCTTTAATTAGCAGAAGCGGGGCTGTTTGTTGGTTTGTTTGTTTGTTTCCCCAGAAAATGGTTAAGGGCAAAACCTTATCTTTAAAAAAAAAAAGAAACGCAATTTAACAGCAGGTAGAAAATAAGCTTGATCGCTTTTTCCTCCCATCCGCCATAAATTGCCAAAATGTTTTTTCCCAGACACTCTGCGGACGAAGCCAATGAGCAAACCCATCTGTACCAGCGCGTTTTAAACTTTCCCTAAATTAGATGTTGCTGTTGTTGTGGTGGTGGTGGTTGCCGTTGTTGTTTTTAAGGCTGGCAGAGTCGCATATAGCTGGAAGGAGCCATAACGGGAGAACTTATTTTCCAGTCTGTTTGGGCCGCAAGAGGACTCGTTTTCTGCAGGGCTTGTTCTTTGGGCAACCGACCAGAACCTCGCTGCCTGCTTCCAAGGTTGTTATTACAGGTTTGTTAATGTGTGGAGTAATGCCGGTGAGTAAAAGGAAATAATAATAAAACTCTGGAGTGGAGGAGACCAAAAACATGCCCACAAGGAAGAGCCCTTTAACGGCCAGGTTTACCTCCTTCACCTTGGAAAGGTTGACTACACACCATGATTGCTTACGGAGCTGACCCCAAACCTGAATTAGGTAAAGGGTAATGAATAACCAACTTGACTAACTTGTCCTTTGGTCTCTTGGGGGAGTCAAGATCAAAGATCTGAAAGCCCTTGAAGAGAGCCTCCAACTTTTCCCAATGCTGTTGGGGGCATTTTGTAAAGCTTGATTTCAACCAAGGGTCAAGATTCCTGACCCTCGTTAAAAACAAAAAACAAAACAAAAACAAGCCCCCTTTCCCCCATTCTTTACAATTTGGAGCACCATCCGACAAAAGATAAGCATTAAAAAACACAACCTTTTGTGTTCAAGAACAGGGACGAGTAGACCCTGGCAGAAGTAGGGGGCTAACCAAAGTGAACTCTTGATAAAGGGAAACGTTAGTTAGACATGAAAGCAACCCCTAGGGATATCTTATCTTCTAACCTACTTCCTTTCCTCTGGTGTCAAGAAGCTGAAGCTCGGAAGAGAGTGGATCAGGCGCCTAGAGGTCTCAACATGTCCATAGAGATCCCACCGAGTTCAACGGTAGGGACTTCCAACAAGTTCAAGAATGTAGTCCTGATTGAGAAGGACATGCAAGGCTCTTCTCTTGTGCAGCAACGTTTGGCTTCAATAGGACTAAAGCAGGAGACCCTTGCAAGTTAGGCTAGATACAACCGCTAGTTTGAACTAGAGAAGACTTGTGGAATCCCTGGAATTTGCACAAGAATTGCCTTCATGTTGGAGGATGTTGGAAGTTAATAATCGACTGAAGGAACAGAAGTAGGTTAGAAGACAAGCCATCCCTAGGGTTTGTTCTCTAACCTACTTACGATCCATTCCCCTTTATCTGGAGTCAACATTTGGTTAGCCACCTTCTACTTACAACTAGCTATTTACTATTAATGGCAGTAAACACAGAGGCCATTTTACACCTTCACTAACATGTTTCCCTTCTCAGTCCCTTTCTCCAGATGTGGCTTCATATTACATCAGTGTAATGCACAACCCTAAACTCCCTTTGACTCCAGGGGGGAAATCCTTAAACCTTGTTGGAGAAAAAAGTAACACCTTGACAAGGCAATCCTACTCTTCTCTATTCAGAAGTTGCACCAGGTTCCATGAGCCTGACTTTCTGTAGACAGATTGCGGCCAGAAGGAGAACTTGGTGGGATTGTGTCCAAAGCCTTACTGTCAAATGCCAGACAGCCCGACCTAAACATAAAACATAAATATACACTTTGTAGGGCTCCTATGCTAGGTAGCGTTTAGTGAGTGGCCAGAAGAAGGATAGAACAGAAAATAAAGAAGATTAAATGAATGGGAAATAAATTAAACGGATAGAAAATAAATGCGGGAAGTAAGTTAAATGCATCAGCCTTTATGTTGTCTGTACTGATATTATCTGGGTACTATTAGTGAGCTAGGCCTGTTTGTCGCTATTGTTTTGTGTATGTGTGTTTGAATCAAATAACAGGAATAAAATAAAGGTTTTAAGGAGTGAGGGTGCGAAAGAAAGAGAGAAAGAAAGAGAGAAAGATTCGTTTTGTTAGTTGTGTTGCAATCAGACCTTTTTTTTTCCTCCTCCAAGAGAAAGAAATGCTACACCCCAACAGTACTTCCAAGTAAGTTTCGCTTTCTTATTGGCTCTGTTTCCAGGGGGAATTCCATTTAATGGCGCCTGAAGGAACGGGAGGAACGGATTCCCTAAGGCTTCTCTTTGATTTTGAACCACCTCCGCCTACACTTGAGCCTTGGGCGATGGCTGTGCAACTCAGCTAGAATGCCGACCTTCTTCACTTGAGCTTGGGGTAGGTCCAAAGCCTTTCTCTTGGTCTCTCCGTTTCCTATTTTGACCTCATTTCCGCCAGAGATAGGGAAGTGAGGATGTTGAATGCAATTTAATTTGTGTCGGACATCACCCAGAGAAGGGTGGGGTTTTTTGGTTGGGCGACTAATCAATGAAAACTAAATAACGTATCTTTTAAATTGTTACAATTATAGGCATAATTTCTTCCAGCTTCAAAAATGTTATAATTTATATATTTTTTTAAAATGTTATTATAGACTTAATTTCTTCCTGCTTTAAAAATGTTACAATATATAATTTAATTTTTTATAACAGGCATAATTTCTTCCAGCTTTAAAAACGTTATAATTTATTTTAAAAATGTTACAATGATAGACCTAATTTCTTCCAGCTTTACAAATGTTATAATTTATAATTTATTAAATGTTATAATTATAGATCTCATTTCTTCCAGCTTTACAAATGTTATAATCTATCATTTAATTTTTATATAATAGGCATCATTTCTTCCAGCTTTAAAAATGTTATAATTCATAATTTAATTTCTTAAAATAATAGACATCATTTCTTCCAGCTTTAAAAATTATATATATATATATATATATATACACACACACACATATAATGTTATAATTGTAGACACAGTTTCTTCAATAATTCTTCTTCTATAATATATATATATATATATATATATATATATATAATTACAGACCTAATTTCTTACAGCTTTCTCTTAAGTAGCAAAGTAGGGAAGTGGAGGGCGGAGGAGATGCGTCATGCTGTTGTTGTTGTTGTTGTTGTATTTTATTATGGGCATCACTTTAAAGTTAGATAAAATATTTTTCTGTAACGGATTGAAAGCTGCCTGGAAAGCCTCCCCCAGAGAAAACCAACTTTCCCAGGTCACAGGTGTGTGCCTTGCTCACAAGAATTGCCAAAACCCTTTGCATGAATATTTCCCCTTACACTTCTGCTGGGCTTGCGCCAGAAAACTTCCTGCTAGGCTAGGCCTTTTGAGATTTGCTCAGTGTGGCTGTCCATGTTCAGGGATGTCCCCAATTTTCCAGGGAAAATTAAATTATTAGTGGCTTTTAAAAATTAAACTTTCCATGCCAGTAAAAATTTGGTCCCTCTTTTATCATAGATGAAAAACGACACTCTTTTCATCCGTTTTTTAAAATTATTATTGGCACGAAAAGTTTAATTTAAAACCAACACCAACAACTTTATTTTCCCCGGCTGAAAAACTGGGGACATCCCTAAACATGGACAGCCACAGTGAGCCAGTCTCCAAGGGCCTACCTTTCTACCTTTTGTGGTCTTTAAAACAAACAAGCAAAGCTCGTTGCTTTCCTTTGCGTAGTATTTTGTATTTAATTGTCACTCCGCTGCTGACCTCAGTGTGCATTTTATTTTGGAGCCTTCCTCTAGGGAGCAATTTGAACAACGCTCCCCTCATCCTCAGCCCCCAACAACCACTTGTTACAATCCTGCAAGAAAGCCAGGCTCCCTTTCAGGTTTCCAACAAGAAAATAACTAACTTCTCCTTTTGCCATTTTTGTTGGTCTCGGACGTGGTTTTGGAGGCTGTGTGTGGTTCCATGATGAACTTGGCAGTAACATAAAGCGCAGGAGGCCTTGGAAAGACCAAAAATTAGCATTTCTGGGAATTTGTCTTCCCCCCTTCCAGGTTTTCTGGGTCCCTCTTCCCCAAATCCTAGCATTTCTCCCCCTTCCTCCCCGCCACCGCAATGTACCCACCTGGCGCAGTTGTGTCGCTTTGATCGCGATCTAAGGAGGAGGATTTGGCGAGGCAATGTTTCTCTTCGGTTTCTTCTCCTTCTTCCTCCTCCTCCTCTCCTTCCTCTTCCTCCTCTTCTCTTCCTTTGCTCTCCCTTGGTCCATAGTCGGGTTTCAGCAAGATGGACATCTCGTAGTCTGGAGTCTCTCCGAAATCCGAAGGAGAGGAAGATGGAGGGTTACCTTTGCGGAGGTTTCCATTAGAAGCAGCGGATGGAGTTAGATCCTGGCCAGGTGAGGGCGAGGGGAAGAGGGTTCCCGAAGGTGGCGCAAGGCAAGGAGGTTCGCTTTGGAGGGTAGGAAAACCCGATCTTTTCCTCCCGGATCCAGACAGAGGAGAAACTCCGGCTGGAGGAAATTTGTCGGCCTCGAAATCCAGGCAGGAGGGCTCTGGGTCTTTGCACCTTGAGGCCGCGTACAAGCAAGAAGAGCGGATCTTTTGAGCCAGGAACTCATGATGGTGAGGATGGTGGTGGCCTCTCCAGCCTGGATGGTGGAAAGGAGGTGGCAGGAACCGCAGTCCAGACTGGGGGCTATTCATCTTCCTCCCCACCCCATGGGATCCCTGCCCAAGCGGGGGTTGGGGGGGGGATAAGAATCTGGAAGTCTTCCTTTAAACAGTTATTATTTAAATAGAAAAGAGAGATGGAAGGGAAGCTGGCAGGAAAGTTGAGAAAAGGGGTAGATCCCTTGAGGAAGAGCTTGGGGCTTTTTTTGGAGGTGGGGGGAGATTTCTGGGGCGACCCACTCTCGGAGCGCAGGAAAGAGGGAATGTTTCAGGGAAAAGGTCTTTAGCAATGGGCTTATCTGTTAGAAAACCACTTCCGGCGGACCAGCCAATCCCAGATGGACATGGCTTCTACGGACATCCCCTGGTGTCAGTTTTAATGGCAAAGTTTACTGGTTTGTCGAGCGACTCATCTTTCTTTCTTTTCTTTCTTTCTTTCTTTCTTTCTTCTAAGAAAGAAAAAAAATCCTTTCCTCCAGACATCTGCTGTAACTCATCCCCTTCATGGTCCCCCCCCCTTCCCCCCCCCCCCCCTTCAACCGAAATATAAGCTGAATGGAGAATTGTAGAGCCCTCTGAATCCGAAAAAAAGCAATAGTAGGGATAGTAATATAATCCCCCCCAGCTCTCGATCGTTTTAGGTATGTCGGACCAGGGCATACCTAAGGCATTAGTTCTGATAAAGAGGCAAAAACTGAGGTCCAAGGTTTGGGAAAGAAGGAGACTCTCTCTCCAAATTGTGTGCGGACTTCTTGTCTGTAGAATTAAAACTCCCCGACTTTAAGTGGCACCTTTGGCTTAAAATACACAACTGTTTGGAAATAAGAGGAGCCTCCTCGCTAACCGGACTGAAACTTTGGTCTAAATCCGCATTGCAGAAATAATGGGAGTTTGACCCCACTTTAATGGCCACGGCTCATTGCAAATGGGATTTTTGGGATCTGTCGTTTTGTGAGAGATTTACCTTTCTCAGCCCTAAAGCTCTGGTGCCACAACAGAACTACAAATCCCAGGATTCCATAGCGCTGAGCCATGGCAGTTAAAAGCAGGGTCAAACTGCACTATTTCTCCGGGGCAGATAAGATTTTTAAGAGACAGGCCGATCAGTTTCTCGGACTTCTTCTCTATATGACTCGTACATAGGAAACGAGTCCTCAAAATATGGAAGCTTTTAGGCACCCGTGTTATTGTTTTAAAGAAGAAATCAGGCAATCACAAGAGACAGAGATGTGCAAGACTACATCCTTTGGCCAGAATCTAATGCCATTAGGATAGGACTTCAAGTTGATTTTCTGTCTCAAGACACTATAATACTTGCAGAGAACCTCACAGACCTGGCACAACTACTAAGGAAGATCATAGAAGAAAGTGCAGAGGCAGATTTACTGTTGAACATAAAGAACACCAAAAATGATCACCACTGAGAACTTGCACACATTCAAAGTAGACAATGAGGAAATAGAAATACTAAAAGAGTAAAAGAGTTCTCATATCTGGGATCAAACATTGATCAGAACGGGGACTGCACAAGAATATTAAGAATGGGGAAGGCGTCTTATGAAAGAACTAGAAAAGATTCTAAAATGCAAGGATATACAACTGAGCACAAAAGTTATAGAATCATACAAACCATTGTATTCCCTATTGCCATGTATGGATGTGAGAGCTGGACAGTTGAGGAGGAGGACAGGAGGAAAATCAACTCATTTGAGAGAAGAGTGCGAAGGATGCCATGGACAGCCAAAAAGACAAACAATGGGGCCCTAGAGCAGATCAAGCCAGAAATATCCCTGGAAGCCAAGATGACAGGACTTAGGCTGTCATACTTTGGACACATCATGAGAAAGAGTGAATCGTTGCAAAAGACAATAATGTTAGGAAAGGTGGAGGGAAATAGAAAGAGAGGAAGGCCCCAAGCTAGATCGATGATCTTTATTAAAGAAATCACAAGTATGAGTTTGCAGGAGCTGGGCAAAACAGTAGAGGACCCGGGGCCTGGAGATGTCTCATCCATAGGGTCGCCATGGGCAGTCAACAATAACAACAACAACAAATGTCTTCACACATACCCTTGACTCATTAACCCACCTTTGGCTATAGAGGGTTAGGACTGTGTTGAAGAGGAGGAGTCAAGTTGCCCAGGCAAAGTCCAAACTGTGAATCATGTAACAGCTTGGGTCTCGAGAGAGCTTTTATAATGGGATTCCTTTCAGGAAGGCCTAATTATGGGCAGCTTTATTAAGGCAGCCTTTTACTTCTCCGGAGTTGGGCTGGATCCCCCCCTCCTCTCCTTCCCTCTCTTTCTCTGGAGATAAAAATTGCAGTAGGTGCAACGTGTTGTGAACACACACAGTCACACGCCTGGGTCAGTCGTGGTAACAACGTTCTCAAAATGCGGTGTGTGTGGCATTCGTTGGTCTCTATCATTCAAATACTGCCGGAGGCCTTTTATTTAAGGGGGTGTCCCTTGATGAAGTCTTTCCTATTCAGAAATGCAGGGAATAGAAACTCTTGGGAAAGTTTTTGTGGGTTTTTCAGTCTATGTGGCCATGTTCAAGAAGAGTTTCTTCCTGACATTTCGCCAGCATCTGTGGCCTTAAGGTCGCCATAAGTCAGAAACGACTTGAAGGCACACAACAACAACAGCCTTTGTACTGCACAATCAAAAAAGGTGCAATTTAAGTTAAGAGAACTAAATATGCCTTGCTATTATTTATTATGATTAACATTTATTTATATAGCGCTGTAAAATTTTACACAGCGCATTATAAACAGAAGATAAAATAGACATGCCTGGAGTGGTGAGACCCCTGGGTCATCCACTTCAATCTCAAACAAGTTTAGAGTAGGACTAATGTTAAAAACTGCTTCGAATGTGAACTTTGACTTTAAAAAACAAAACAAAACACCAGTATTTAGTCTTAAAGATATTTAAAGAACATTTGGACGTTTACCTAGGAGTGAGCCAGCTGAACATAGTAGTGAAAACCTGAGGTAGAATGAAATTAGTTTGAGCTTGTGCAAACTGAACTTGGAGAAAGGTATACACCAAAGGAAGAAAAACCACAATAACCAAAACTTCTTTGTCAGACTTGACCAGAGTCAAGGACATATTGTCAAGGACACATCCAGAAAAGGCCAAGACCCACAGAAATGCAAGTGTGGTACTTCCCCATAACTTTATGCACATTGACTGGGCTATGTAATGGCCTAACCAAGCAATCCTCGAATACTCAGAAGTCCTATTTAATTCAATAGGTCTTACGCTCAGAATTAAAGCTTGAGGCTATCGCTCTATTTGGAAGTGTTATGTCCCGAGGTCTAAACTACTTATGTTAGTAGACTCAACCTGGTGTGATGATTTGAGTGTTAGACTAGGGGACCAGGGTTCAAATCCTTGCTGGGCCAGGGAAACTCACCTTCGGCAAACATTCGGGGTAGATGTGTTGGCCATTTAACAAATACAAGTAAAAACCCATCAGTGATACCTTTCTTGGCCAACCAAAATGCATAATATACTTGTTGCAAGCTCTGGAAGCTCCATGGGCTTCTTTGTCAGGCAAGATGTTACAAACCAAACAGGAGGGGGAAAACCCACAATTGGAGATGTTAGTCAGATGCCTGCATGTTGTTTCAATCCTTAGTAAAGATGTTATGATGGGGAGGATATCATTTGCAAGTCACACTCTCTCAGCCTCAGAGGAGGGCTCTGGCAAACCACTCTGAACAAAGTGTTCGGAGACGAACTGAATCAATTGCTGAAAGGTAATCCAACACTTGAGTAATTCCCTTTAATTCAGTAGGTCTACTCAAGTTCGGACTAGTAATCGGATTTGGGAACATAGAATTCAAGGTCATTTCCTCTCCTGTCCTAATAAACAGACTTGGAACTGCGCTGTTAGTACAGTTTTAGTGACTGTGCCCCAATTATTCTTTGGACCCTCCCTCTGTCTTCAGGGTAACCAGACGTCCTTCTTTTCCAGGACATGTCCTACATTTCAGCCTTCAGTCCAGAAGGAATTCCCAAATGTCCTCCATGTTGAGCCTGACAGAGAAGGAGGAATTTATATTGATCTTAGTGTGTTTGGCTTTTCTTTTCGCAACGTCCTACATTTTTCTTGAATGTCCCCCATTTTGCAGTGTCTTGTCCTCCTTTGCTGTTAGGACATCAGGGCTGGAAATAATCCAGTTTGAGACCGTTTTAACTGCCCTGGCTCAATGCTAGGGCATTCTGGGAACTGTAGGTTTGGAAGACAATGACCCTTGTCTGTCAGAGAGCTCTGGTGGCACAATAAACTACTATTTAACCGATCCAGGGCAGTTAAGGCAGTCTCAAACTGGATTATTTCTGCAGTGTGTTTTGGATCTATGCCAACTGAACCTCACCATTCCTTCATTGCACCACACTTTCCCTTAAATTGGCAGCCTTGGATGCAAAGAGGGCAACTTTGTGAGGCACAGAGTGAATATGGGAAGTAAAGGTTTGAAAAATTCTTCTGAAAATTAAAGTATGAGTCTGGACTATGATGTTCAGCATTCAAACTTGGCAAGGACAAAGCCGCAGGAAGAACAAAAATGCACACACACACACAAATCCCCCCTCCTCCTCAGTTGAGGCGATTAACTTTATTCCTTTGGAAAGTGTCATTTATCCTCCTGCTGTGTTGGTGTGAGTGGGAAATAGATAATCTCAATAGACACTTCATCCCCTGATTTGTCATTTATATCAAAATCTTGATTTTTGAATGCATTTAATTTTTTTTTATAAATCATGTTTTTTAAATGTGGCGTCTTCTTCCAATGGCTTTTTAGTCAAATGCGGCAAAAAGTCGGCTGACGGAGTGGCATCAATTTTACAGTAGTTTATCTTGAACTTCCCAAGTCTTAAAAGTCAACGACATTTCCTCACAGAGAGGCAGATAGAATTGCTGCAGGTTCCTTTCCATTCTTTTGGAAAAGGAGAGAAATGAATCAATAAATAGAAGAGAATGCAATTGTTCCTCCAAAAGCACCATCCCACAAGTCTATGCCCCCAAATCTCTCTCTCTCACACCCGTTGCTTCCACCTTCTAGTAAAATATGGCACTTAAAATACAAAGTGTGAACGAATTGCTCTGCTGCTTTCCAAAGGCCCATGGCTAATCGTAGTAAATATTTCGTTTTAGGTTGGGTTGAGTGAGATGGAGGAGGGAGAGAAAAAGAAAAGGAAGGAAGCAATCTCCGGAAACCCATTCAGAGAAGGAAGAGAAAGATAAATAAAAAGCATCCACCCAAAAACAACCCTTAAAGATGAAGCAGACATTAAAGGGAAAAGATCTGAAGTTCCCTCCTGGCCAGACTTGCCCCTCAAAAGGTTTTATGGCGTTTTTCTGTGCAGTGTCAAAGTCTTCTGGGCTTCTTTTGGAAATGGTCTCCTCCCTTTCTCTCCACCTCTCCATTGTCCTCCAGGGACAACTAAACTTGGCCATATCTCTCTCTTCCTTCATCTTTTGATGGGTCTCTTGTATAAACAAAAACAGGACTGGAGGCCTTCATCCAATAAAGCCCAGGAAAGGCAAGACCTACTTTCGTTTACTCTTGAAAAGTAATCCCCATTTTTGTTCAAGGTGCTTTCAAGTCACTTCTCGACTTATGGCAGTCCTATGAATTTCATGGGGTTTTTCTTAGGTGGCCTCTGCATTGTCGAAATAACGCAGGTTGACCCCGCTTTAATGGCCATGGCTCAATGCTATGGAATTCTGGGATTTGAAAATTTGGTGAGCTGTTTAGCCTTCCCTGGCAGAGCTTTGGGGCCACAATAAACTACACATCCCAGAATTCTACAGCATTCAATTAACCAGTTCATTGATTATGGTAAATAGCCAGCATATTCTTCATGGCTAAGTGAGACACGGCAGTGGCTAAAAACTGTGTCTAACTGCATTATTTCTGCAGTGAAGATGCAGCCTAAGGCAATGAATATTCATATATGGTTTGCTCTGAAATATAGCCCACAGCGCTTTGTATTCTATCATGGCCCCACATCCAAGAATTAATCAGGCCTCACCCTGTCTAGTTTCCAAAGTCAGTAAGGTGCCTTTGGGATATTTAGGATTACTACCAGTAAATAGGTTCATTGGGATGTAGTAATTAAAATGTTGGACTGGGACTTGGAAGATCTAGTTTCCAGTCATGATTGCATTAAGAAACTCAGCGGGTGGCCTTGAACTACCAAGCCAAATCCACCTCATAAGTTTATTGTGAGGATAAAATGATAGGAGGAAAGCTACACCGAAGGACACTTAAATGTAACCAATAAAGTGAGAAATAATAATTTAGAATTACTACACTAATGACCATGTGAAACACAGTTCTGGTTTGTGGTCTCTAGCCTAACATCTCTCTAAGATCTTTGGGGTATCTGTCCAATGTCCTGTGAGGAAAAGAGGCCCACATTTACCCTTTTGCTCCTGCCTTTTGCAAAACTAAAGTCTTTTAAATAGTTATAATTTCTTCTATTATCGTTGTTGTGTTACTTCAAGTCATTTCTGACTTATGGTGGCCCTAAGGCAAACCTATTATGGTTTTCTTGGCAAGGTTTGTTCAGAGGAGGTTTGCCATTGCCTTCCCCTGAGGCTGAGAGAGTGTGACTTGTTCAAGGTCATCCAGTGGGTTTCATGGCCGAACTGGGAATCAAACCCTGGTCCTCCAGAGTCCAACACTCAAACCGCAATGTGACGCTGGCTCTCATAATCCCTCATCCCCAAAACCAACATTAGTCAGGAATTATTTTTACTAATTTGGGATTACATCTTTGGGTATAACAGAAACAACAGGAGGTTTATAAGACAAGGAAGGCATTCACTGCTGATCACAAAACGTCCTTGGTGTTGAAGAAGTCTGGCTTTGAATACACCATTTGAGGGATGGGTTATTTGATGGAATATGATAGAAATCAGGAAATGCAGATAACATGCAGAACACTCTTTCTGAAAGGACTCAACATTGCTGGCTCCCTGCCATGAAGTGTTATGGTCCATGGCTGCCCCAAGACATTTCCGTCCTTATATGAAACATTACCAACAGTGTCTCCAACCAGAATATGGAGACACAACCTCACACATTTTTCTTTCATATTTATCATGTGGGCCAAGTCTAATTTTCTTGGGTAGGGAGTTCCACAGCCAAGGCGCTGCTACAGAGAAAGTCCTATTATGTGTACCCACCAGTCTAACTGATATACATTATCAGAAACAAACAAAACTAATAAAACTGGACTTGGCCCACAAATCAGCTTCAACAAGTTCTATTGTGTTAATTGAGGTCTCATTCAAGCCCAGTCTGAGCAGATAAGAAATAAATGTTGTGGGTTTTTTGGGCTATGTGGCCATGTTCTAGAAGATTTATTCCTGACATTTTGCCATCATCTGGCTGACATCTTCTGCCAGCACAGATAGGTGAAACGTCAGGAATAAACTCTCTAGAACATGGCCACATAGCCCAAAAAACCCAAAAAAACCTATGTTTAATTGTGTTTTAACTTCTTTACTATTTGATTTTAGCTTCTTGTTTTAATGTTTTGTAACTGCATGATTCCTATGCCAAGGAAAGGCAAGATATATAACAGTAAAATACATTGGATTAGAAGTACGTGAACCCCCGCATTTGCTGGGTTAGAGGCACAGGGCCCCTGAAAGTGGGAAAAATGCACATTAAAAACACTTTTTCTTTTTAACAGAAGAGAACAATTCTCTCGGAATCTCTGGTCCTTCGGGTAATTTTCGGTCAAGATCTGGCAGAAGTTGACCATGAAATTGTGCTGTAAATGCCTAGAGAAATATTCTCTCAGGACTTCAAGGTCCTCTGGCATGACTTTTGTTAGAGACTGACAACAGAGTCATGCTGGGGCCTAGAGGAACATATTAATCATATCCACGAATGCTTACTGTGGTTATGACAGTTTCAGTTCAACAGTATATGGAGGTCCCCCCCTTGCCCAGCCCTCATTTACCCTTACCATTAACATTTTCCTACCTGCAGAGAAGCCAATATGACCACTCTTCCACAGTTCCTGTGCAACATCCCAGCTGAACCCAGCTTCAGCCCTAGTAATGGGATAGTATCTTCTAAGATATTGTTTCTCAGAGATTTCTTCCAAATGTGCCAGGAAGTGGCACCATATTTGTGCCCATTGACTATAATACTTTCTTTCCTGGAAACTCACCAAGGACAGGCAGCCAATGGCTCACAGTATGGCACCAGTCTGTGGACACTGTTCTATCATCTTTGAGGGCAGCAGACTAGTTGCAGTGGCCCAAAACACTACTGTGGCTTCCTTTAGAGGGTAACAGTGGGAGAGTGAGGAACAGGTAGTAGGTTGCCACTTGCACTCTTCAGAATCCTACACCTGGGGTCATTTTTAAAACTGTGCCTAATAGTAGTTCTGACCGTCACCCTTAGCTTGTTTTAGGAAGAACAGAACACAGTGTTATGGATGATAACTGATCTTTAGTAGACTTTACTTCCTGACAAAAGAAGTTGTATGGCTGAGTCTACCTCTGGCTGGAACTAGTTTCTCACAGAGTTTGCAAATGTTTTTTGGACTACAGTCCCAAATAGCCACTGCCTGGGGATTCTGGGAGTTGGAATCCAAAAACACAGTATTTTTTGTATTGCAGCCCCAAATTGTAGCATTTTGGGAGTTATAGTCTCAAAAGTAACTGCCTGATGATTCAAAAATTGACATCTCTGGAAGGAAGTCGTATGGTGCAGATACTTCCAGGGATGGAGTAGGATGAGATTCCAGAAGTGACACCATTTTCCTATTCTCCAACACTGTTCTTGTCAATACAAGAGATGGTATCACATGGCGAACTTACATCAGTTGAAAGAAAATGTCTGAAGCAGCCACTTGTACCACTTGTCCCATAACCCTGCAAAGGTGTCAGACCCAAGGCAAAACAGTATTAGTCTTACTCTGCGCTCCTCTTTGTAGATGTCAGCTATACCAAGAAAGAAAGGCGGGCAAGGCTTACTGGTTTATTTTTGGCATGCTTTTAATATCTGTTTGGTAGACTAAAAAATTTACTCTCCCACCCACTCTGAATATTTCCATGTTACACAAAAGGCCAACACTAGAGGGAGCCCCAAGATCAATTTCATTTCGCTAGCAGCCTTCCTTTGTGGCTCAGAAGCACGCTTGCAGTGCAGAATTTACATGAAACCAGAGCCTAGGAAAGTTTTTTTGGACTACAACTCCCAGAATCCTCCAGTCAGCACAGTCATGATGTGTGTGTTTTTTTAAGGCTATTATCGCAAAGGATTCAGTCTAGACCTTCTCTAGAGTTCGGATCAATTTTCCAAGCACCCAGAGCAGAGGGTGGGCAGATATGAAGCTTGTATGATCTAGCTCTTAAAAAAACTTGAACCCCAAAATCTACCACTCGGAGCATATTAGGAGAAAGCCACAAATTTGGACTAAAAGAATTCTGAGCCCAGAAATTGTTCTGGGCATCAAAACTCGATGCAGCTCACAGATTTTGTGTAGGTATGGGCCTTCAAGTCATCTGTCTGTTTATGGTGACCACATTAATTTCATAGGCAGAAGTCACAGATGGTTTACCACTTCCTTTCATAACACAAAAAAAATCTGGTAATTCCAAACTTTCTACATTTTGGTAGTTTAATTAAGGTGGAGCTAGAGCCATTTTTATTTATTTATTTTTCTGTAGTTGTTAAGCAACTGAAATCCAGAAATCCTTGCTGATATATTTCAACTCTCCCTGAGATCTGCAGTAGGTCTGGAATGTTCTTCTGCTAATCTGGAAAAATATACTTATGAAATTGATCTTCTCACCTTTTTTTGGGAAATGATTTGAAAGGGTTTGTTTATCTATACATGGGAGAAGAGATAGGGCAAAGTATAGTGCAGTGTAGTGGCTGGACTGGGATTTCAATAAAATCCCCACTGAGTCATGAAAGTCTCTGGGTTTACTTGGACCAGTCACTTTCAGCCTGACCTACCTTACAGGGCCATTGAGAGGAAAGAAAAGATGAAAGAAAAGCTATGATGGTCTGAGTTCACTTGAGGAAAAGTAGGATATAAATGTAATAAATTAACAGAGAATTTATCTGCTTTTTCTAGGAAGGAAGACACAAAGCAAGCTGCCTGAATAAAAGACACAGCCGCATCCTACCTTTAGTCTTCAGAAGGTAAGAGAGCTGGAATACAAACTAGGCTACCCTCAAAGTTCTGTCTGTTCTTCTCATCGTTTCTTCCATTTTAGACACTGTAAAGGAAAGTGGAGAAGTATTCGTGTTGGCTGTGTGATGGGGACATATAATTAATATGTTGGTGAGGGGGACAGAAATGAGTTCTTCACATCTCGTCTTTCACCTCTCATAAGCAGAGTTTCCATCTTGTCAAACTATTCATTAGACAAGGCCTGCCATCTTCTTAGAAATTAAACACAATCTGTAATGGCTGGAAGTTTCCATGTCAACAATAAGGGGGAATCCACTCTGAATTTTAGTATAAACTTTAAAGTAGCTGTCCAAGGTGCTGTACACATTTCATCACTCCAGTAATAACCACTAGCTGTCACTGAGTACTGATATCTTTAACAGACTATCCATAGCTTCAGATCAGAGTGGGTTTGTGGACAGAGTGGGAACGAAATCACCACAGGCATAGCCATGGCATTAGCAGAAGTTCAGAACCTATCTTGCAAGGTCTATGTATGCTTTGTACCTTTTGCTAGTTTGTAGAAGTGTTTGGGAGTTAGGTGGACAGCACCCCATCTGCCCAAACTCTGCTTCAAGCCAAAATGCATAAGAACATCTTTGCTGTGGAAAGTACAGATCAAAAGATGCTACATAAGGGTCCAAGCAGAGGTTGTTGGTGGTTGGTGGTTTCTATGTCAGTGAGTGTTATTCTAAACTTTGAAGAGTTGTCCAAGATGCAAATCTTTTGGAGGGCACTTGGAAACCTTTAAAATTCAGACTAAAATACAGAGAGGATGCAGTGCCTCACTTACACTCCATTGGGATGAAGGAATGTTTAAAGAATTACAGTATGTTCAACTGGGAGTGTCAACAAGGGAAAATCAGATACCACTACCTACTTTCCACAATCAGATGTGAACTGGATTGTAAGAGTCTTAGACTGCACCTACATTGCAGAATTAATGCAGTTTGATGCTTCTTTGACTGTCATGACTCAGTGCTATGGAATTCTGGGATTTGTAGTTTCAGGAGAACTCTGGTGCCACAACAAACTATATATCCCAGAATTGTATAGGATGGAGCCGTGACAGTTAAAGCAGTGTCAAAATGCATAATTCTGCAGTGTGGCAGCATCCTACCTTAACACTGTCATGGGACAGCAGTTTCCTCTGTCTTCCGCAGTGTTGTCCCTTTGGGTCACTTCAGTAAGTTTTGTCATATCTGAATCAAAACTACTAGAATCCAAGGATATAAAAAGGAAAGCATGAGATGTTTCTTCAGACTCAAGCTCATTATTGTGTACATCTCCCAGGCTGAGTTAAATCACACAAGTGATAGCAAAACATCCTACATAGCATTTACATAAAGGTGTATTTTCTTGCATCAGTAACTATTGTAAGATAGGCATGTTCTTTTAAATTACATTCCTATGATGTGGAATTTAACTGAGGATTGTTGGATTCTGTAGGCTTTTGTTGCAAAAAGACTTATACTGCATACACATATATCATCTATTTTTAACATCTGGAAGATTACTGCTCTAGTTATGCATGAATGTTTTACAGATGTGAGTTTCAAAAATATGTATTTTTGGAGATATGGTCAATTTATGTATGCAAAGGGATCTTGCAGTACCTTTGAAACTAAATGTGCAAAAAATTATTTCACTACAGTTAGTCTCAAAGGTGCTTCAAGATCTCTTTGCCTACTGCTATTTCAGACTAACACACCTATGTCTCTGGATTATATTAACCTGTATGCTTAGCCCTTGCTTGTATCCTATGTATTTCCTTCCCTCTCTTTTCTGTATCTTTTCTGTCCTCCTCCTCCTTTTTGATAACCAAATTTTAAAAAATCCAGTTAAAGAAAAAGGAAGGTACAGTTTTCTTCATGATGACGTGACATGCAACACAGAAAAGATAATCAACGACCCGATTTCTTTGTAAGCTGCCCCGATTGCATTTTGTAAAGAGGTGGGATATAAATATTATTATTATTTATTATATTTATTATGTGTTTCTCTTTGGCAACATGGATTCCATGGCTGTTGAACATGCTCAGTCTATAGTGGACTCTTCAGAGTGTGTGCATGGCCACTTAAGTGGTTATTTATTTTAACAAAATGTGTACTTCTGCACATCTCAAGATTTCCCTTAACATGCCTCATCATGCCTCATTTTCCTCATCATGGCTGTATTTTATCTCCAGCCCTGTTGCCACTCACCAGAAGAATTTGCTCTTCAAAAGAAGGTTAGCCTGTGGAAAATGTTTAGGGACACTATAATATTACATCTGCCCACCATAAGACAATTGCTAAAAAGAAAGTTCTTCAAGACTCAAAGCTGTCTGGAATCTGTAACATCTGGCCTGGAAGCTCTACCTCCCCAAGCCCAGATGTGGGTAGACTGTATTTCATTATATTTCTGTCCCACGCTTCCTCTAAAAAGCTCAGAATAGCATAAATGGCAGTATCACATCCCACGTCTGACTCAAGGCCTCTTCAGATCCATCTATGGCCTGCTGATTAGAAGAAAATCTGGCAATTTCCCAAGGGCAGATTACAGCTCCTTTGCTGATGCTTGAAGAGCCATGAATTCAAAACACACTGGGCTGATCAATCATACCTTCATAATCTATTAAACTAGTTTCCCATTCCACTTTTCGTCCAAACCAAAGTTGGGTAAAGTGTCTGTAATTATAATTTGCAGAATTCCCTAATCAGCAAGGCCACCATGTTGCCTGGGAAATTCTAAAGAGCTCAGAATAGCATAAATGGCAGTATCCCATCCCAAGTCTAACTCAAGGCAATAGTGTAAAAAAATAACTTTCCAAGCTCTGGTTTAAACCCACTAAACTCTGGGCATTTTGGGCCTCTTACTAAAAATACTGGCATGATACTGGGACCTTGATAGTGACGGTTTATGTTTCAGTTGCAAACATCAATACTGCCTCTGAACCTAGGTTCCATGGAACTATCATGACTAAAGGTATCGCTGTTTTGAGGATTTTGGATGATGCTCTACTTTGCTATATGGCCAACATAGCTATCCCTGGATATGAGTACTATCCACTGAGAAACTTAAATGTTTTTTCCTCATAACCACGAAATATAAGTGTTAAGTGCTGCCCATTCAGAAGTTTAGACAGTCCATCCTCTCCGTCCAGTTTTCTGTTTTCACAGCCATAGGCACCTGACATTTAAGATGGCATATCCAGCTGGAAAATAAGTATGCTCACTTTGCATCACCATTGATTTTTAGGATTAATACATTCAGATATATTCTGATTTTTTTTTAAAAAAATGAAATGACATAAAATTCTTATTCATCCCCATCTGCAGTTGAAGCGAACTTTGAACTAGGGATTTAGCAGTGAATTCACTGTACTGCAACCCTCTAGGAAAGCTGGATTCTAAGACTTGGGTGGCATTTTTTAATTTTTCCGTTTACAGTTCTCTCTAGCATTTCCTAATCCAGCAAACGTGATGGGGTTTTTTATTCAAATTTGTGTGGCAGCCAGTTATGAATGGTGTCTTTCATGTCAGTGGAGCAGTGAATCGATTCCAGGTTTCAGTCTAAACAAAGGAACTTTCCACAGCTGCAGGATCCTCTCCATAGGCTTCTGAGGTGCCTCTCCTTCCTTGGATAAAGGCCTGTATTGTTTCTTCTTCTTATAAAAAGAACCTCCACTTAAATTAATGGAAATAGCTTGGCAATCACTGTACCGTATCCAATAACTCAGAAGTAAATAACATTGTTATTAATTTAAAACCCATGCCTGGCCATGTTTATGACCCTCCATCACTCAAATTATTTGCGAGTTTCATATTATGTCAAGGGTGCAAGCTTAAGCATGGAGGGCAAGGGAGAGAGGGGGGGCTCCCAGGAGCCATTTGGAAACTGTTTCTAATCCCCCCCCTTTGGAGGTGTTAATTCAGCTCCATGGAGTTCTCTGAAGCACCATTTGGCAGCCAGAAAAGTCTGGAGAGAAATAAGCCTCTTCACTTGATGGCGGCTTTATAGCTGTAGCAGCATTTAGGGCTTGGGGTGGGAAAAGTAAGCCCTTCTATATCAGAGTAATGCTTAATAAAACAAAGTCTGACACAAAATGGGACATTAGATTCTGTGGTGTCTACTCGCCAGAATTTGGTTTAAGAAGCAGTTATCTCTCCATGAATCTCTGGTGCTAGCTGTTTAAAAAGAAATCCTGCTGTTGGAGGAATTTGTTTTTAACTTCAGCAACATACACAGCTCAGATGTTAATGTGGACAGAAGTTAGAGTGTAGAAATGGAATCTGGGAGACCAATGTTCAAATCCCCACTCAGCCATGAAACTGACTGACCTTGAGCCAGTCTCTCTCTCTCTCAGCTTGACTGACCTTTCAGGGGTTTTGTGACATGTCACCTTCAGCTCTTTGGAGGAAAAATAGGATATAAACGTTATTAATAAACAAACACAAAGGTGTCAGGTCAAGGGGGAAAAAAACAAGAATTGAGATCCTCTGGGATCAGCATTGGTCTAGAAGCGAACTTTCAGGCTAAGATTCCAAAGAAATCCAGGATGGAGCTTCTGAGATGGTAGACTTGATTAAGGGAACTGTAATCCACAAAAAGTGCACCAGTATGGCATAGTGGTTTGAGTGTTGGACTACTCAAACCCCTGCTCAGCCATGTAAATCTGCTGGATGACCTTGGGCAAGTCACGCTCTCTCAGCCTCAGAGGGTGGCAATGGCAAAGTTCCTCTACACAAATCTTGCCAAGAAAACCCCATGATATATTTGCCATAAGTCAGAAACAACTTGAAGGCACACACCAAAAACAATCTACAGAAGCAAGTTCTGTGAACTGTAAGCAAGGTGTCTAGTGAGACTGAATGGCTTTCTAGCAATGTCTGGGCCAAGAGTGCCTTCATCTGAAAACTTTCATCTCAGAGCTTTTGGCAGCTATTCCCAAGGTAGGAGGAAACTATGGGGAGATTTCTTGGAGTGGAATTCTGCTGTATCATGGGAAGTGGATTCTTTCATGTTTGATTCAATAAGGACTGCACTCGAGACCATGAGAGTGTTCTTGTGAGGTTGAACTTTGAGCCCCATGGATCAGACTGGCTCTTTTTCTTTAGTTGCATCCTTACCGTAGCCTATAATCCTGGCCTAGGAAACCAGGTGACATTAGAGGATTATTCTGGTAATGTATGGCTGCTGGAACTCTAGACAGCAGCAGGTCTGTTAGAACAGAAGACACACAGCAACATTTATTTCCAGATAACTTCCTGATGATTAGTGTTGAAAGACAAGAAGGCAGGGGAAGAGCCAGATACCATTCAACATTTCACAGACCGAAAAACATGGACACGTGGCCAACATCAAGAACATCAAGAGGGGAAATGTAATGAATGTGGAGGAAATGACAAGACCCTGCAACAGTTTGCTTTTGTTTGAGTCTACTAGGAAGGATAAGATTTTACCGCCTCCTCTGCTTTCCTCCTTGCTGAGTTGAGTGCAAACTGGTTTTGCACTCTGAACTTAGTTTGCAACAAGAAAAGTAACCCGAGGACAAGGGGGCAGAGAGGAAACTGAAACAGGAATATTTTGAAAGAGGCTGAAAAAACAGGACAACAAATACAGACTGTTTCTACCAAATCACGACAGTTGGGTGCATTGAATCAAATCTTTATAAAATTGTGCATGCTACAAAAAAAGTAAAACTCTTCTCCTTCTCTTCTGTAACAGCAAAAGCCTCAAGTCATCCACTGAAACCAGGAGGTTCAGAATAGATAAAAGGAAATATTCTTCACATCAGACATAACTGAATTGTGGAACAGACTCCATAACAAGCAACGATGGGTGGACAACATGGATGGTTTTAAAAGGGACTGGAAAAATCCAAGCAGGAAAAAGATATTCTCATCTTTATATCACTGGCTACCAATCATGATGGTTGTAATATTCCCTCTATTTGGTCAAAGACAAAAATAACAGGCATAACAATGCAGCCAGTTAAAAAAAACAGGAAGATAAAACTCACTAACTCACTGTACCAGGGTCAGTATAGCTCTATATATCAGTTATTGTGGGAGACAGCAGTATAGTGTAAAAGCAAACATGTCTTGTTTGTGGGCTTTCATCCATTGGCAACTGGTTGGCCACTGTATAAACAGAATGCTGAAATATTAGGTTAGCACACTACATTCTTATAGCACTGCTTTTCCACTTTTATTGCCCTGGCTGCCTCCTGTTGCATTCTGGGATTTGTAGTTTAAGGAGGGGCATTTAGAATTGTCAGCCAGAGAATTCTTAGACTTCACTGAACTACAAATCTCAGAATGTAACAGGAGGCAGGCAGAGCAGTAAAAGTGGAACAGCAACACTGTAAGAGTGTAGTATGATAATGTGGATACCTAGTTTTCAGAGAAGTAGCCATGTTAGTCTCTTGCAGCATGAAAAGGAGTAAGAAACAACAGAGGGGGGAGGAATGTGACCGTGTCTTTAAGACTAATTAGTTTTTAATATTTGCATGAGCTTTCATTGATATGAAAAAGGAAAAGAGATCCCGCCTTAACATTAGGAGGAGCTTCCTGACAGTAAGAGCTGTTTGACAGTGGAACATACTCCCTTGAAGATTGTGGTGGAGTCTCCTTCTCTGGAGGTCTTTAAGCAGAGGCTGAAGAGCCATCTGTCGAGGATGCTTTGATTGTGAGTTCCTGCATGGCAAGGGGTTGGAAGAGATGGCTCTTGTGGTCTCTTCCAATTCTATGATTCTATATAAACCCATTTTTTTTGGATGCAGTACCAAGTGATACTAAGAACTCAGATATACATAAAACATATTGATACAGTTGTGGAAGTGTGATAGAATGTAACAGAATCCAGAAAGATGCAAATCATGACCCTTGCCTTTAAAATAAATAATAAATAATAAAATTTTTATTTTTATCCCGCCCTTCCAGGGATCAGGGCGGCTTACAACAAGATTAAAATACATACAATGCAAGACAGATTAAAAAATCCATAAAATACAATAACAAATAAAAAGCCCCTATAGCCCAACCTCATGGCCACGGAAGAGGAGGGAGGCCCACAGGATATTTATTCGGGGAATGCCTGCTGGAATAGGAAGGTTTTGAGATCCTTCCTAAATTGGGCCAGGGTGGTAGATGAGCGGAGCTCAGTGGGCAGCTTATTCCAAAGGGCTGGGGCAGCTGTGGAAAATGTCCTCCGCGAGGTGGAGACTAATCTGGCCCCAGGCACCTTCAGTAATTGCTGCCCAGACGTTCTGAGGGTGCGAGGCGGAATGTACGGGGAGAGACGGTCCCTTAGGTATCCTGGGCCCAAGCCATTTAGGGCTTTATAGGTGATAACCAACGCCTTATATTGGGCTCGGAAGCGAATGGGCAGCCAATGGAGGTCCCTAAGAACAGGTGTTATATGGCTGGTCCTGGGAGCACCAGTGACCAGCCGGGCCGCCATATTCTGTACCATTTAAAGCTTCCGAGTTTGGTATAAGGGTTGCCCCATGTAGAGTACATTGCAGAAATCCAATCTCGAAGTTACCAGAGCATGTACAACAGTCTCTAGGTCCCTCTGGGGACCTTTGAAAATTTAGGACAAGGCTCACGGTTTGTATCTTTCTGGATCTTATTCCATTCTGTCCCACTCCCACAACTGTATAAATATGCTTTTTATTGCGGACTAAATATCACTTTGTGCAGCATCTAAAAAAGTGGAGTTGAACCCATGGACGCTCATGCAACAATAAAAACCAGTTAGTCTGAAAGGCTCTTAAATTTGATTACATTTTAAAAAAGCTACAAACATTGTTCACATTTAAAATCTAAATGGAGTGTGATTTTTTTCCTAGTGTTATCGTAGTTGAAGTAGAGCTTTAAAATGATCAGAAGGAGCTGGAGGCAGCTTGTCTAAGAAGAAACGAGACCAAAAACCAGACATTGATGTTCTTTGGCTCTCAGTGAGATGTAAGGCCTTCACATTCCAGCAGGGGGCAGTCTTTAATTGCGTTTGAATTTTCACAGCCTCTCTGGGGAAAAGCTGCTTTTTTTGGCAAAGGATAATGGTGAATCTTTTTCCTCTGTTCTCATGTTACTGTATTAGAGGACAGAGTGATTTTATTTTTAACAAAATGGCAAAGAATGGGGTAGAAATGGGGGATAGGAGAGAAATTCTTTTACATTTATTCATTTATTTATTTCAATGCTTTGCTGAAGAAGCTAGTGGATAAGGGCTGGGAAATTCTCTTGTATGACAGATTTTGGGGAGAGATTTGGACAAACTGCCTTCCATGTCTCCTCTGCTGATCCTTGAGTTCCTCGATGGCAGGCAGCTTTCAAATTATTTTCTCCCCACATGGGTTTGACAGTTGAAAAATCTCTGAAGGAAAAAGATCTATATATAACAAAGCATCTGAGGTTTGTTGTCAATATGCATGGCTCTGGCATGAACTTGGTCTTCATCATTACCAAGTTTGTGCAAGGCAGTCATGGGAGCCAAAAAAGGATTAATAGCACTCTTTTGCACTTGCAGTGTCAGCCAGAGTTAATACACTGTTTATCAGGAAAGCTCATCTGGCACTCCTGACATTCTCTGTGTTGGATTTATGCACAAGCTAAATAAGGTACAGTTTAGAGCCATATCATGGAGGATCTCTGAACACAAGTAAACTTGTTAGAATAATATGGAGTGTCCTCCCACCCTGTGATATGAGGACTTCACATCACTTAGATCTTCTTCATGCCTTAATCTGACCTTGAATGTCCTCATCCAGGGGCCACTGATAAACCTCTGAGAGTTTCTAGGAAAATGTTTGGAAACACTGCAAGGACCATCGTGTCCAATGCACTACGATGCAGGGATATGAAACTAAAGTCCTTCCAAAAGTTGGTGACCCAGTCTCTCCTTAAAGGCCTCCAAAGAAAGAGAGTCTTTCACCTTCCAAAGCAGTCTGTTCTGCTCTTGAACAGCTCTCTCTGCCAGAAAGTTCTTCTAAATGTTAGAATGCATTTTCTTCTAGCAATTCGAATGCATTGCTTTGTGTTGTAGTCTGTGGAATAGCAGAAAACAAGCTTGTTCCATTTTCTACATGACATACTTTTTAATATTTAAAAATGGCTATCATACCAATTCGTTATCTTCTCCATATTAAACATATCCAGCTCCCTAAGCTGTTCCTCAGAAGATTTAGTTTCCAGACGTTGTACCATCTTGGTTGACCTCTTCTGGACACATTCTAGCTTGCCAGTATCCTTTTTTTAATTGGATATAGTATTCTGGATGAAAGTCTGACCAAAGCTGAAAACAATGGTACTATGATTTCCCTCAACGTGGGCCCTATACTCCTCTTGATGCAAATTAGAACTTCATTGACTTTTCTGGCTACTGCATCACATTGCTGATTCAGGTTTAGTCTGTGATAAACACAGACAGAAACCTAAATGCATGAAGCAAGAAACTTCATGCAGCAGGAAAGTGTCTGTTTGTTAGTACTGCTAGTTCTCAGGGGCTGACCTGAATGCTAGGCCTTTCAACTTTCTTCTCCGGATCTTTAGGTGAAGGGGGAAAATATTTGGAAACCTTAGTATTCAACTCTGCTTATTCACTGTTCGAAACATGAGATGAAGACTCCATAAAGCACAAGTAGGGAGCCTTGGGGTCTCCAGATGTTTTTGGACTTCAGATCCCAGATGTTACAGCCAGCAAGACCAATAAGTGTTGAAAAATACACCTCAATCAAGCATTCCTTTTAATCCCCTTCAATCCATTTGCTATTAGTGCAATTGGGCTTTATACAGTAAGGGCTTCCTGCATGCCTCGACCATGCTGTCTCTAAAACTTTGCCATTGGCTCAGTCACCCTTTGCGAGGATGCATATAAGCAACCCCACCATGTGCCCAGAGGACCTTCCAGGTGTGTTTGCAAACACATTAAAGACTCATTCCTCTCTTCCTCCTCCTTCAAAATGATGAGTCCAAGCTTTGCTAAACTGCTCTTCTTCTTGAAATTTTCCTGTAGTTATCCAGGGCCTAGGCATTGCATGAATATATGTCTGAATGTACCTTTAAATGTAATTAGTAAAGTATATAGCTATGAAACTTTCATGCTGCCTGTTTGTTTTACTTTGCTAAAGCTAGTCTAAGAGAGATCCAAGAAATTCAGCACTTCCAGTTATGAACTCTGCTAAAGAAAACTTACTCTTAATGGACCCAGTCTTCATCTATTCCAGTAAAGGGGATGATATATCATCAATCTTCTAATCTAACCAAAAAAAATGTTAGAGATGTAGTCCAAAACACCTTGAAGCCCAGAGACTCCCCACTTCCATCCTAAAGCTAGAGTAGGCAGATCCCAGGCTTCTGGAGCCTGCTTTGCTTTCTTTTTTTCTAGCATCCCAAAGGCCACTAATCAAAGTCTGATGCAAACTGAAAGGAGAGGACAGTGGAACTAATTGTTTCCTTTATCCCATGAACCATACATAGAATATACCAATGCACATCTACATCTGACTTACCATAGATTAGAGACTGTAACCCAACATTATTGAACTAACTAGAAGACCTACACAAATATCTGATCCAAAAGGCAACCAGTTAATAGCCCCATTTCACAGATGAGGAACACTGATGCTAAGAAAGAAGTGATGAGCATAAAACCAGTCATTGCAAAATCTGATCTAGTGCAAATCACGCAGAGTTTTATTACTTGATCCTGATATTGCCCCTAATGGATATACTGTTCTAAGTTAGAAACATCCCACTTCATATTCTGCCCTCTTATTTGTTCAGTATTACGTCTTGCCTCTGCCAGGCCCCTATAGATTTGTGTTCTGGAGAATGCTGGAGATGCTGAGTAGAATGTAGAATCCTAGTTGTCTGGATGGATGTTCAAATCAGATTACTGCATGCGAAAAAAAGATTTCAAAGAATTAAGGGTGGAGTGAGCAAGAGATGATTCATGGCTATATGTTGTTTGGGGTCTCTTATGAATCTCTTATGCCCTTGCATCCATGTGCCCAGTAACACTTGTGCCTTTGCACATTGATCCCACTGATACATTTTCACTGCTTTCCTCCACCATCTTCTGTAGAAGTTCCCAAAGCTGCAAAACTGAGGAAGGGAGAGAATGAAACTAATATAAATATAGCAGCAACAATGTAAAAAGTAAGAATAATAATGGTCAGTTTTATCTTTCAAAACGTTAGGCAACATAAGTGTTGTTGTTGATCTCTGAGTACTATCAGCAAGCAGAGAAAAGTTGGAGGAAGAAGAAAAGGGAGGAGAGAAGGAGGCTCCACAAGTTTTCTTACTCCCTCAGATAGTGTCTAATTGAAACAGCCTTCCATTCAGAAAAATAACCATGGATGGAAATAAGAAGTAAACCCATCTGCACTACAACATTTTCACTACCTGTACAACACTAGGATGACAGATGACAAGAGGAAGCAATAGTGTCTGATGATGTTTTCCTCTGTTACATACAGTGACCAATAAAGGGGGGAAAGGGCAGGTTTTCTATCAGTCCTTTTCTTTCTTTCTCTTCCCCTCCCCACAGATCTTTGATCATTAATTAACACATAGGTTTCTTTTGTTACAACTATTGTTACTGTCTTGGTTTTTCATGAGCCAGCCATATCACACTAAAAAATCCAAGCATCATGCTTCATTATGCAGGTAAAGTACCTGGGGGCTTATACATTTCCCAGCTGTTCCTACTTGAAATCTGATTCAGCACCTCCTAGCAACTAAGGTAAAGTTAATGGTAAGATACCATTATTACAGCCTCAAGAGCCTCCTGAGAAAAGATGGTTCTAACCATTCTGCAGAAGCCTCCTGGTGAGAATTTTAAGATACAGCCAGAAAAAAGGCCTAAATACCCTAAAGGCACCAGGTCTGATCTTGGAAGCTGAGAAATGTCAGTCCTGGTAAGTACTTGGATGGGAGATGGCCATTGAATACCAGATAGTATAGGCTAGACTCAGGAAGGAACGGGCAAAACTATTTCTGAGGACTTCTTGCCTAAGGAAAGCCTATGAAATTCATGGAATTACCATAAGTACGTAGATGGGTGACTTGAAGACACACACACACTATGCTTGAGGTGATTTGTCTGGACATTTTGATGGGGAAATTAGCTGGTGGTAAGTTCTCTGTTTCTCTCACATACATACACACACATCACCACCACCACACTGTTGGAAAATGGCTACTCAGTAAGTGGAGGCATTAAAGAGAAGTCTAAAATTACATGAAATGGAAAAAGAAGGAAATATACTTCCTCTCAATGCATAGTTAAACTGTAGAATTCACTTTTACAAGGTAGCCACCAACCTGGATAGTTTTAAAGGGGTATTATAGAAATTTGTGAGTAAGAAGGCAAATCTTGTTGGTTAGTCTCAGTCAGAGGAGACCCACTGGCTCAGTTATTGAATGGTGTGTCAACACATAGGTAAATCTCATTGATTTGATGAATCTATTCTAACTGAGGACTAAATATGAGGTAAACCCCATTGATGATGAGTCTGCTCTGAGAAGTAAATATGATTCAGGCCAATGGCTATAAGGTAATTTCTGAATTAGAGACAATATGTTTCTTAACATCAGTTACTAAGAATTAATTACATTTGTACATTCAGTAATTATATTTTAAACTTTTGTATGAATTGAAATTTTAATTATGCTTGTTTCAATTGTAGAAACCCACTTAGTCTATCACCACTGCCACCACCCCAAGCAGAAGGGTGCTATTGTCCTCATGTCCTGCTTGTGGTCTCCTTTAGCCATCTTGTTGGCTGCTGTATGAAGCAAGATGCTGGACTACTTCAGGCCTTTGCTCTGATCTAGCAGGGCTGTTCTAATGTTCTTGTGACCAGACTTTGAGAGCTTTAACATGTCTTTGATGACAATTTATTAGGCATTTACCCCCCCCTCCAGATTCAACTAGAACAGTTATTTCTGGAAGTGATAGACCACAATCTCATCATGTGGCAAATCATCAGTTGCATATATATGGAAATGTGGCCAATCCTTGAGAGCTGAAAGAAAGGTGGCTGGAGATCACTCTTCCTGGAATGGAACACCAAGAAATTGCCCTGAAACATTAAGCTCTCTGGACACAAATGAGTTGATGCAAGCTATGTAATGACTCAGTAGTCCTATGGGAATCATAGAGTTGGAAGATGCCACAAGGGCCATCCAGTGCCATGCCTTGTTGCACAGGAATAAACAATTAAAGCACTCGTAATAAATGGCCACCCACCCTTTGTTTAAAAACCCTTCAAAGAGACTCTACCACACTCTGGGGTAGCATATTCTATTGTTAAGCAGCTCTTGCAGTCAGGACGTTCTTTCTAGTATTTAGGTAGAATAGCTTTTCCTGTAGTTTGAAAGGTACTGTATCATTTCCAATGTTCCTCCTTCATAACATAATGGTTAAGAGCTAAGGCCTGCTACCGAAAAGACTGAGCTCTAGCAGGCCCTGACACCAGAGCTTGGAAAAGTTAGTCTTTTGGATCACAACTCCCAGAATCCCGCTGCCATCATGGCCACTGACTATGTTGACTGTGAAATTCAGAGAGCTGGAGCCCCATACAATTTAATTGGACTTAAATCATGACTAATTAAAGTCTCATTCAGTTTAACAGACCTGCTCTATGTATGGCTAATTTTAAATCCAGACTAGAATGCCCAACTGAAGAGAAAGTAAAGATAGAAAATATGAAAAAGGAGAAAGAAGGAAAGTCTATGAAGAAGGTTGTAGAACAAAGACTGGGGATATGATGTTGCTGGACTGCAGCTCCCAGTATCCTTCCTTATTGATTATGTTGACTAATGCTGATGGAATTGTATTAGTCCAGCAACATCAGGAGTGCCACAAGCCATATTCTTACTGTAGTAAACAAAATATATTTTGTAGGGCTGCAAAATATTGCTGGATTAAGCTGTAACATTATACTCACCTAATACTCACATTCCAAGTCTCTCTATTACTGCCTTTTCCCTTTACTTTCTTGAACATTTGATCATTTAAGACAGGGAGCTTGATTTACAATTAGTCACACATTGAAATGAATGAGACTTGAATTAACCCTTGTTTAAGTCCCAATGGGCTTAACTTCTGATAGTTTTGCACCTTTCATATATAGATTTGCATTAGGTTCATCACTTAAAACAGAGATGGGGAACATGTGGCACTTCAGAAGTTGATGAAGCATCTCTCCTCATACCTTACCACTGGTCAGTCTGTTTGCGATTGATGTGAGTCCAGTAGCATCTGGAGGACCACAGGTTCCCCAGTCCTAAACTTCCATTAATACATTGTTTGTTTTAATTTAGTGATCCTAGTCTTTATGAGTGCACCTACTTTATTTATTTATTGGAGAATTTTGGTTCTTATGTCTACTTTTGTTCTTATTAAATACTGACTGATCTACAGTTAACACAATCTTCATTTAAAAATGTGTCCCAGATAGTAACAGGAACTTACACACTGTTAGGAATGGGGAAATCTGCCTATTTCACTTTCTCCCACATTCAGGATTTTGAAAGTCTTCTGGGCACAATGATCTTCTCCACAATAAGGAGGAGGAAGAAGAGGAGGAAGAGGAAGAGGAGCAGCACCAGCAGCAGCATTTATACATACTTTTGGAGGCAGTTTATAAATTTAAAATAAAAATGGCATACATAAAATAATAGTCATATCACATAATAAGAAAATAAAAAGTAAAAGGTAAAAGTTTCCCCTTTGTCAAGGTTGTCAAGTCATGTCTGACTGCAGGGGGTGGTGCTCATCTCCATTACTAAGCCAACATTATCAAAGGAATCTTTGTGGTCATGTGTCCGGCACGACTGCACAGAACACTGTTACCTTCCCACCAAAGTGGTACCTATTTATCTACTTGTACTTTTACATGCTTTCAAACTGATAGGTTGGCAGAAGCTGGGACTAGTGATGGGAACTCACTCCATCACACGGTGCTTGGGTCTCAAACTGCCTACCTGTTGATCTTGCAGTCAACAGAATCAGTGTCTTAACCACTGAGCCACTGCAGTAAGTGAATACAGCAATATAATAGCTGCACCCATTAAAATTCTTCAATTACAGATCAGCATTCATCAATCAACTAGTTAAAAGTGGGTCTTTGAACATTTAAAATCTGTCAGAGCATACATTTCCCAAGGGAGGGAGTTCCATGGTGAGGAAAAGGTATGTATGGCCCCATACAGATAGGTCAAAATAAAGCTGCTTCGGGTCACTTTGGATGTATGCTATTTAAATGAGGACTGGAGTGTGGCTTTGGCATGGCTTCCGGACACCTAGGACACATGCATCATTTAAATAGCATTCATCCAAAGTGACCCAAAGCAGCTTTATTTTGGCCTGTCTGTACAGACCCTATATGTATGTTGACCTACTGTTAACTGTCTCAGGTCATCCTCACTTATAGTGACCCTGCAAATGAGACACCTCCAAGCCCTTTTGTCCTTTCCTGCTCTGCTAAGGTCCTGTATATTGAGGACCATGACCTCCTTGACCTCTTTCTATCTTTCCTAGTATTATTGTCTTTTCTAATGAGTCATGCCTTCTCATGATGTGAGTAAAGTAAGACAGCCTCAATTTGACGATCTTGGCTTCCAGGGAGGTTTCAAGCTTGATCTGTTCAGGGACACATTTGTTTGTCTTTTTGGCCATCCATGGTGTCCCCAGCACTCTTCTCCAGCACCACATCTCAAAGGAGTTGATTTTCTTCTTCTTCTTCTTCACTTTCTTCACTGGCCAGCTCTCACATCCATACATGGTGGTGAGGAATACGATGGCTTTGACTATTCTAACTTTAGTGCTTAGTGTAGGATCTTGTCTAATTCTTTAATAGTTGCCTTCCTCGTTCTTAGTCTTCTTCTGATTTCTTAGCTGCAGTCTTCATTCTGGTCAATGTTTGATCCAAGGTAGGGGAACTCTTTATTTCAACTTCCTCATTGTCTAGATTGAATTTATGTAGATCCTCACTGGTCATTATTTTTGTTTTCTTTATATTTAGCAGTAAGCCTTCCTTTGCATTTGTTCCTTGTCTGTGATGTTTTCTGCTGGTAGTATGGCATCTGGTAGTATGGTGTCATCTGTCTATCCTAGATTTTTGATGTTCTTTCCTCTTCCTTTCATCTTTCCTCCTTTTCACTTCTTCTGAGTCTAAATCTGATTTTCATATGACATTTTCAGTGTGCAAGTTGAACAAATAGAGTGATAAAATGCAGGCTTGGCTGACCTCTTTGCCAAGTGGGCAATTCTTAACCAAAAGAGATAAAAGAAAAATGACAAGGGAACAAAATATATGCTGTTTACAGTCCTTACCTGCCTAAATCTTGAGGCATTGCCTTTTTTTACAGAAAAAGAAAATGCCCCATAAGTGACCTAAAAGGATAATCTCACCACTCTATTTTTTTAACAACAAAGAAAACAATTGATCCTAAATGCCCCCAACACTCCCCCCAAGAGGTGTGTGGGGCAATGAGCCACATTTTATCCCTTCCCCAGGCCATTGGTGAGACCCTGAAAATGCTAACACTTGCAGAATAACAAAATGCCCCACCCGGTAATTCAGGTGTGTTAACTAGAAATCCCAAACCTTGCTTCACAGACCTTGAGTTCTGTGCTCATAAGTTGAGATTTGTGTTCACATTGCATGTGAATTCCTAGTTCTCTCTCTCTCACACATACACACAGTTACACACACACACTCTCACATACATACACACAGCTCTCTCTCTCTCCATCACACACACACATAGTGACACACACACCACCCCTCTCTCTCTTACACACAGTCACTCTCTCTCTCACATACACATACTCACACTCTCTCACATACACAGTCACACACACACTCTCTCTCTCAGACACACAGTTACACACTCTTTCCTTCCCTCACACACACACACACACACAGTCACACACACCCCCTCTCTCTTTCTCTCTCTCACCGTCACACACTCTCTCTTTCACACACACACACACACAGACACTCTCACACACAGTCACACACGCTCTCTCCCTCACACACACAGAGTCACTCTCTCACACACAGGGAGAGTCATACACAAACAATCTGTCTCACACATATACATGCAAACACATTCTCTCATACTCACCTAGTCACACAGTTTCTCTCTCTCTCTCTCTCTCTCTCTCTCTCTCTCTCTCACACACACACACACACACACACACACACCCATCTGCTAGTTCCCAGAGTGACAGTTACTTCCTTTTGCTTCCATCAAAGGAGCACCTGAAATCTCCAGCCTCTCAAGGGCAAATCCAGCCTGCCTTCTTCCTTGGCTTTGATCGGGAGCAAACATTCTTCTTCTTCTCCTCCTTCCCTTCCACCTTCCCCAGCTTTTCTTTTAAGGAGCCTTGACCCAGGGGCTTTTCGCTCTTTGGACTCGCCTCCAGGATCCGACTCAGTCCCAAGGCGGGCGTTTCGGGACCGAAAGAGAAAGCTTCAAGAAGAAGAAGAAGAAAAACCAAGCCAACTCCACCCGATGTACAAACATGATCCGAAGAAAAACACTTTCACCCAGCAGACATCTGTAAACAGAAGGAGGAGGCGAGGTGCCAAACCGGTTCTGGGTTTATGGGTTTTTCTGGCTGCTACTTAAAGGGGCAAAAGTGAATCCCCCAGTTTCCGAGATACTCCCTGGAAATGCTTTTCCAAGTTCTCCTTCACAGAGTGATGTCCAGTCCAGAAAAGAAATTGAATTAAAACAGAAGATCTTCCCCATCCGCTTCGGTTACATCAATTAAAAAGAAGCGGCATCATGTCTCCCGTTTTGGAAAGACTGGGGCTAAATGGGGCGGGAGGGGATCAAAGCCGAGAATTAAAACTGCTTATCATTTTCATTTTTTAACATAGAAAATATGTCTCTACAAACTCCAATTTGGCATTTGCTTTGTGCGAACTGATGCCATTCAAATCCACATCCCTGCGATTTGGCCTCTGGTCCAAAAGCACACTGCAGAAATAATCCAGTTTGAGACCGCCTTAACTGTCCTGGATCAATGCTAGGGGGATTCTGGGAGCTGTAGTTTTGTGAGACATTGAGCCTTCTCTGTCAGAGAGCTCTGGGGCCACAATAGGTTGCAATTCTGAGCCAGGGCAGCTAAAGCGGTCTCAGACTGGATTATTTCTGCAGTGCGTTTTGGACCACGCTGCAGAAATAATCCAGTTTCAGAGCGCTTTAACTTTCCTGGCTCAGTGCTAGTGAATGCTGGAGATTGTAGACACTGAGAGAAGAAGGTTCAATGTCTCACAAAACTACAGCTCCCAGAATTCCCTAGCATTTAGCCAGAGCAGTTAAAGCGGTCTCAAACTGGATTATTTCTGCAGTGTGTTTTGGATCAATAGTTACTTTTCTAAAGACACACATTCTATGTACAAGATCCACACGTTCATTGTCGGAGTAACTCAAGAGAGGCGACCGCTTGTTGAAAGTTCTGCGTTGCGAACCGTTAGATCACAGTTATTAGCAAACACCATTAAATGCCACTTTAAAAACAACAGCAATTATTATTATTATTCATGAGAGGATCGTTTATCCAGTTTGATTAATGAATGGTTTGATTAATGAACTTTCTCCTCATCTTCACCGCTTTTAAGGATGTATTTTGGACCTTACTGATACAGTAGATAATAATAGGTGGAAGAAACTATACTGCATGCACGAGGCAGTGAATACAAATGTGTGTGTACACACACACACACACACACACACACACACACACACATATACACACATATGGGAGATGATGACAAATACTCCGACTTTGCTCCAAAATTGGGACTCATGGCAGCTAAGAAATTTAAACGAACCAATGCATGGATCATTCCACCCTGAGATTTGTTTAATCTCTCCATTTCAAATGAGTAAAATGGGCCCAGAAACCACCCACAAAAATAATTCCTGAGCTCCTTGGTCTATTGAGGATGCTTTTTAACAGCCACGCTTGTTTTCTTATATACACACACACACACACACACACACTCCAAAATGCCCCAAGAAAGATTTATTAGTTCAATACCTTCACAGTAAAGAAACAAGTGACGGAAGACTGTAAAACAAAGGTAGTAAAATACCCCCAAAACGGTATTTCACTTTCTTATTTTTGGCAGGTGGTAACAAATTCTGAATATTGGGCAAAAAGGACGTCTTTTCATTTAAAACAGTTTTTGATCCATTCTTCTCAGTCCTTTGCTCGAAAGTACTCTGGATTTGAGCCAGAAAAATTAACGACAATTTAAAACATACACACACACACACACACACACACACACACACATATAATTGCTCTGAAACATCATCTACCTCTATCCAGGGTCGGCAAAACAAATATATAGTTCGATTTTTTATCTCCCCTGTCCTTCTTCTTTCATTTTAGGAAACTGATATCCCACCTAGATTTCATTCATTCATTGTGGTGCTAAATGAAGAAGGCTAGATAATCCCCAATCATGGTCTTTTAAATCCCAGGTTTCTAATGTGTCAGATGGAGAAGAAGCAAAAAATGAGGCGTCGAGAAGGAAGAACAAAAGAGAAGAATAGAGCAGCCGTTTCTACTCAGATCAAAAATGCGTCTTTGTCTTGGGACTGACTGCAACTACCGGCCTTAAATCGACCTAAATGGGTATATTTTGATTTAATCGGATTATAAACCAACTTAATGGTGTGTGGCCTGTGAAATTAAACTGAGACTTGATATCCTTTTAAAGTAATTTGATCGTTTCTGAAGACTGGGAAGACTCCAATTGTGGAGCGCTGGGTGTTTGTATTATTTTGATCTGGGTGCTGCCTTCTTTCCTTTCCTTTCCATTCTATTCTATTCCATTCCTCTTTTCCTCTCCTTTCCATTCCTTTTTATTCCTTTCCTTTCCTCTTTTTCGCCCCTCTCCTCTCCTTTCCTTGTTTCCATTCTTTTTCTTTCCTTTCCTTTCCTTTCCTTTTCATTCTTATCTTTTCTTTTCCTCTCCTCTCCTCTCCTTTCCATTCCTCTCTATTCTATTCCTTTCCATTCCATTCATTCCTCTTTTCCTCTCTTTTCCATTCCTTTTCTCTTTTCCTCTCCTCTCATTTCCTTTCCTCTTTTCCATTCCTTTTCTTTCCTTTCAATTCCATTCCTTTCCTTTTCATTCTTACCTTTTCTTTTCCTTTCCTTCATAAACACAACGCCATCACTATTGTGAAAGGTCTTTCTTTCTTTCTTTCTGAATTACTTACAAGACAAACAAGAGAAGACCCAGCCTTATCAGGCTTCTCTCTTCTTAACCACTCATTCTGCAATATATATATATATATATATATATATATGTATCTTCTCTTGTTTGTTTTTTTGTTTTTTAAGTAAATATATATATATAACCAGGTTTCACCTTCTAATAGCCAGAAAGTGCAGGCTTTGCCAAAAATAAAATACTGAGAGCCAGACTAATGGGGCTCAGATTTGGGGCAGAGGAGTTGGAGGGGGGCGGCTTGTTTCTGAGGCATTAACTTCAATGGAAATCCCCTCTACTATGATTTCAAAGCACAGACTGAGAAAGGATAGATCGGCCTGAAAATATGAATTTATAGTGCAAGCAGTCCCTCCACCCTTCATTAATAACTCAAAAACCATCTATTGCAAGGTTACATTTAACCATCTAGAGAACCTAAGTCTTAGTGGAAACATAAATCTCCCGTATCCCATTTCTTTCCCCTTCTTTCTCTCTCTAATGTGTGCTTGCTGCCTGCCTCTCTCTCTCTCCCTCCATATATATATATATATATACACACACAGAAGTATCACAGCAAAACTACAGTTTGCTCCACCATTGAGATGCTAAATGAAGAATGATAGAAAATCCCAAATGGTAGGGAAATATATAGAGGGGAATTATAGCTTGATGAAGAGAGAGTACACATGTGAATGTTATAACAATTTACGATATAAGTCCTCGGAAACATAACCACGAAACAGTATGATCCGCACTTTGGGAAAGAGGGCTGTAAGTCTAATAAAGAAGAGTTCCTGAGCTGAATAATTTCCTTGATACCTTCCTAATAAATACTGACCTCTTAATCAGATGGCTGAGTTTCCTAATGCAAAGAGAGAAAGGAAAACAGTGCGACTCTGACCAGCCAAGACAAAAACCTAAGAAATGTTGTGTTTTGGCTCCTTTGATTTGCTCTCTTCATTTCTTCAGGGTTTTGAGCAAATGGTTTGAGTGAGAGATGTGGAAAGGTCATCAATATAAAAAGAAGAAGAATAGGCATTTCTGAACGATGTCAAATGTTTGGTTTCATTTGTAATTTCTCTCTCTCTCTCTCTCTCTCACACACACACACACACACACACACACACACACTTTCCCCAGAACTGATCTCAAAAAAGCAAAGGTGAGGAGAGTTCAGTTTTCCTCTCCAGACACAAAGGAATTCATTAAGCAGAGCAGAATCCAACCCTTGCACTCACTCCTCTGAAAACAGGTGATGGGAGAGAGCTATTTTGAAAACGGCATCTTTATGGATGTTTAGGTAGCAGAGATGCATGAGGTGGATTGGGAAAAAATCCCCTTGCCTAACAGTTTTAAAGGAACTCATGGGCTGATCCCGGATCTCCTAGTTATATATAGGATCTTGCTTTTCATTAAATCTCATATGCCTTTTCTAAGATGTAGATTAATAGCTGTTTAAATAGCAATTTCCTTCACCTTCAATATTAATATAGCTAATTTGGGATCACAGGAAAGAACTACCATAAACTACTTCTTATACCTTGCCTAAGAAAACCTTATGAAATTCCTGGGGCCACCATAGGTTGGCAAGTGACCTGAAAGTGTGAACACACATATGCACACACTACATGAATATCAGTTTCAAGTGCAACAGTATAAATTGTGTGTGTGTGTGTGTGTTTATGCAAATATTTCTGAGGAGGGGGTCCATTACTTTAACCAGATTTTCAAAGGAGTTCCATGACCCAAGAAAGTTTAAGAATCACTGGCTGAGAAGGATCTTCTCAGCAGGTAAAGGGAAAGGAAATAGAGGTTCTGGTTAGGTGCTGCCAGCCAGAGTATACAATACAAGTTGAGTAACCTAATAGCTGACCATGTATAAGGCAGCATCTTATGGTCTAAGAAGTGGCAGGAGGAATATGTGAATAACAGGAGTCCACTTTCTGTGTACAGTACTTAATATGGAAAGAAGAAGACATTTTCTTTATCCATTTTTTATTAGCTTCTCTTATCTCACCTTGGGATTGCGATAACCTGCATTTTTAAAATTGGATTAAGAAATTGACTTTAAAATGAACATTCTCTTGCCTTTTGGTAGCCTGCTTTTCGTTGCAATTTCATTTTCTGTTTCAACAAGCTGTCACTCTTTTTGACTTTTTTATGCCTTTGTAAAATTTGTTACATCTCATACACACTTTTTGATCTTTTCTTGGAGTAGTTAAAAATACCACGGCAAGCTTCCTGAAGGGATTTGACTACCTTTCAGAGGCATTTTAACTAATCCCCCTCTTTTCATTTTACAAAGTCTTTCTTTTGAAATGAAATATGATGCTGCTAGTCTTTTTGGAAAAATTCTACTCACATCCATTTTGAATTTGATAGTGCTGCGGTCGGTTGCTGCTTCCAAGGCATACAGTAATGCTGACATTTTGCATCAGAGTAGTTATTGGTTACATTAAAGATTTTGGAGCCAGTGTGCTGCAGTAGTTTGGGTGTTGGACTAAAAATCTGGATACCAGGTTCAAATCCCCATTCGGCCATGGAACCCCATTGGATAGCCACTCCCAGAAGTTTCATGTAGATGTTTAATAGCATGAGGGATAAAACTGAGCCTGAGAGGACCCTGCTAGCCACTAGTCAGGAAAGTCAAACAAGAATCCTCACTTTCTGAGTTCACTCCTTCAAGAAGAACTCAGATCATAGAAAAACAGTGCTCCCAAAGTCCCATTCCAGACAATATCATCCATGAGAGCCAGCGTGATATAGTAATCTGAGTATTGAACTATGACTTTGGAAACCAAGGTTTGAATTCTAGTTCAGCCATGGAAACCCACCTTGGGCATGTCACACACTCTCAGCCCCAGAGGATGCCAATGGCAAACCCCATCTGAAGAAACCGCAGATAAAAATCTCATGATACATTCGAACATCTGCAAATCTCCTGCCCAAGGCTACTGCTTCTTTTTTCACTGTCAAGATTCACTGTGATGTTGTCTTAGGGTCTCTTCCAACAGGTCGAAAACAAATTAAGTAAGTAAAATCTTGAGAAAGGAATCTCCATTTGCACTATCAAAAAATTCCTATAATTTCACACTTTATAACCTTTTGCAAAATTTTCTGGGTGAGCATAACTCAACAGAGATGACCAGTCCCCACATTATGATGGAAAATGTGTGCTAGTCTTTAGGTTCCACAGAACTCTTTCTTGTGTTCATAACAACATACTAAGTAGAGTCTTAAAGTAGGCCCTTAAAGACAAGGGAGTGCCAACACATCTGATAGTCCTGGTGAGGTGTCTGTACTTAGGACAAGAGGCTACTGTCACAACTCACAACAGAACATGGAAAAACAGAATAGTTCCCAATTGGTAAAGAGGTCATACAAGGCTGCCTCGTATCACTCTACCTGTTCAGCCTATATGCAGACCGTATTGTAACAAGCTATAGTAACAATCAATTAAGACTTGTAAATTGTAGCAAGCTACTGCTCTTCTAGTGGAGTTGGAGATTTCCACATAGGCTTTTTCTCTTGCCTGGAACTGAGCCCCCTTTTCTCCCCACTGGAAATGACCCATGAAAACTGGAGATTCAGGGCCAAGCCTTGATCTGGCATCTCTAGGCATGAACTAAGCCATATCAAGCTTTGAGCAGTTGAACAATTGAGAAGAACTGCTGCAGAAATATAGTGCACTTTCCTATATGCTACGAATGAGATGCCATGCCTTTTCTCCAGACTCAGAGGATTGAAAAAGAGGAATATCTCAAGGTCCATAGCAGCATTTCTTTCCTGCTAACACAGCGCAATCCCTTGTTAATCTCATATGCTTTCATGGAGAGATCTTGGCAGCCTTCTTGGATTTCTGTGCCTAAATGTCACTAAGGAATATTCCACAAAAGGAAAGATTCCACACATTCTGGACATCACACTGACTGTATAAAATAAAATGCATCGCTTGAATATGCTCCATGCTTCTTTTCCCTTATTACATATTTGGTTTTTAACCCCGTGCAAAAGGCCTCCCTCCAAAGGAATTTTTGATTGATCAGTGCTCTTTGACAGGCACCCTTTAACCAGTTCTTTAAATTTGCTACATAAAAAGGCCAACATAAAATCAATCAAAATCTTTCCTAAGTGATTCGTTTCCAAAACTAAAAGTCCTTGGGCTCAGTTCCACCTTGCTAGTTCCTTTGCGTAACCCAGGATGTTTGGAGCATGTGCACAGTTGTTCACTTTAGAGTAGTTTACAAATGTTCAAAGGCAAATTTAGCTTCCTTGATGTGGCCCAGGGCTGAAACCTAGCTGAACAATAGCATTAATCCCCAATAAACCCAAACCTTTAAGCCCTAGTTATGTTCTACTTAAGTGGCTTATCCCGTCCGTCCCCCCCCCCCCCCGCCCCAAACCAAGGAGAAATTCAGGTGGTAAAGATTATTACACTGGGGCAAATGTCAGTGCAGACTTTTTCCAAGCAGAAAATAAGAGAAGGTGCTTCAGTATGTTTATGTATATTTGGGGAAGGAGAAATACATGCAAATATTCAGGTATATTTAATTCTTCCTATGGGAGTGCTCACCCAGCTATTCCCAAATTGTAATCTTTCATGCTGGGCTATGGATCTCATGAGAAATGCAGTCCAATTCATACGGAGGACACCGAGTTGAGGAAGCCTTAAACCCATAAACAGGTACATGCTCATAGAAACATAGAATCGAGTTGGAAGAGACCTCTTCAGTCCAGTCCAAGGGTCATCCAGTCCAACTCCCTGCCATCAAATATCACCGACAGATGGCCATCCAGTCTCTGTTGAAAAACTTCCAAAGAAAGAGACTCCATCACACTCTGAGAGAGTGTGTTCTACTGTCAAACAGTTCTTCCGAATGTTTAGGTGGAATCTCTTTTCCTGTAGTTTGCCTCCATTGTTCCATGTCCTATTCTCTGGAGTAGCAGAAAAAAGCTTGCTCCATCCTCAATATGGCAATATTTAAACAGGGCTATCATATCGACTCTTGTTCTCTTCTCCAGGCTAAACATACCCAGCTCCCTAAGTCCCTCCTCATAGACCAGGATTCTGTGTTAGGGCTGAGTAGTGAAAATTTCTGTGTGTGGAGTTATGCATTCATTGTGCTGTGCAGCACTGGTACTGAATAACAATGTTGTTGTGACAGAACCCCCGGCCCCTCCTGCTAGTCCTGCAGTTCCAAATCCTTGGGCTTATCTTCCCCCCCTTTCCCTAAAAATCCATGGATTAGGTACTTCGGCCATAAGGTGATGCCATTGTGGACCAGTGGGTGTGTAGTTCAGTGGGTCCATTGTAGTAAGTGTGACCAGACTTCCTAACCAAACTTAACAGGAACAGCCTGACACAGTTGTAGAAAAGAATAAACAAGCAGAAATTTATTAATACACAATTAGATCAAACATTAATCCCTGAACTATTTAATACTTCATAACTCTCCAAAACCCTATTCAGTTCTCCCTGGTTGACTCTTCTATCTCTATTACAGCTTTTTCCTATCTTTTTCCTATCTCTCTGCAATCCTTTCCCTATCTCTATGCCAACCTACTAGTTTAAGCAAAAGTGCTTCTTCTTGTATACTCTCAATAGTTCATATTTAATTTCATTGAATAGTTCTGGGTTCTCTATCTACTTTCTTTACACCATGAGTAGTGTTTCACTTTACTTGCCTTTTTATGAAACTGAATAGCCCCAAAGCGCTGTACCTTCCCTCACAAGGGAGTTGATCCATCAGTATGTTCCTCCTTTTTCTGTTCCTTGACCACTCCACCCACTCCATTTTCTACAAAACACAGTGACCTGAACTATACAAACAGTATTGGCTAGACAGATTAGAGATCTGCTGAGCATCCTCAACCGACTGCAGCTACTGAAGAGCATAGATTGGGATAAGTCTGAGTGCATTGCAGGGCTAATATGCACTTCACTTACAACCAATTTGAAGAAAACCACTTGTCCAAGGATTCAGTTCCAAGAAATGTTTGGGGGAAATTCTGAGGTTTGTTTGGTCTCTATCATCAGGGTTCTGCTGCTTTTTAGACACTACCCAGTTTCCATCTTCTATCATTCACAAGCAGTTTTGTTTAGTTCAGAAATGAGAGTAAAAAGGAAACTCAGGAATTCACTTTCAAATGAAATGGGACAGAGGGAGCATGGCAGTATTGGCTTGTGCACAAAGATTGGCTTGATCTTTGCTCTTGTTCAATTGGCAGATAATGGTGACCTTCTGTAGACACTGTTCTCCTTCTGTGCTTACCCAAACACTTACTCCAAAGAGGAGTCGTTCCGAAAAGCAGTGATAACCTATGGCATTGTTTTTCAAGACCCATTCCATATATATTTTATTGCACATAGGCATTTGTATTAATACACTCAAAAGCAAGACCATTCAATAAAGACAGATTGTTCCAACTTCTTTCCAACAGTAATAAAATGCAAAACAAAAGTGGGCCTCTGTATCTTGCACAATGAAACTCCCTGGCTGACAGGGACTAAGGAATTTTGGTCTAAAGCCCATTGTATTCTCGCCAGACTGCCAATAGGCCACTGGCTGACCTTCACAATATTCCTGCAGGGTTCACTAGGAGTTTGGATTTACCACTATTGCTGTAGAAGTGAGTAACAGGATTTGCCAACAAGAAGGCTCTTCTACATTTCTGGACACCAATCTCACACAATTGATTCAGAGTCCCTTGAATTTAGGCAAACCTGTATCACTTAATCTTAATACCGTCTCCTGGAAACATAAGAGTAATAAGACTGACTTATTTACAGGATTGGAAAAATATAGCTTCTTTAAAATGAGGCAAGGCTGAGTATTTAGAGGTATGGTGACACATAAATCATCACTTGCCATGGTATATGTTTGGATTCAATATTATATGACAGAAGCAGTAATCGTGATTTTATTTCTTGGCGTATAAAATCTGTTGTCCTTGATGAAAGATTCATCAGCAGAAATCCCAGAAGTATTTGATATTCAGACAATGATATGAACTACCTGCAGTTGGCTTTTTAACAAAAAATGGTTTAGATAGCACTGCAACTGGCACAGTTACAGATTTTTTAGCATCTGCAACTGTGGCAGCTGGAGTGGAAAGCAAATGGATCAGATCCATGAGGTATAATCTGCTTAGATATTCTTCTCTGCAAGCTTCCTTGAAATGTAACTGAGACTAATTTTGGGACACCGCAAGTAAGGCCAAGACCAGCACTCCATCACTGCTTGTCCTCTTATCCGCAATGGCTGACATGCTACATTGTCACAGAATGTCCACCACTGTTTAACAGTTGTGAGGAGAGGAGATCTTTCTCAGAAGAAGGAAGACAAAGAATCATGGAAACTGAAGGACAAAGAACAGTGGGCAAGGGGTTTAAAGAAGGAAAGTATGACAAGTAGGACCAGCCCCAAATATTTTGGTGCCTGAGGTAATGACAAGATTGCTCCCTAACTCCCTGTTCCATGTACAGAAATAAAATGGGCTAGAAGTTTAATTTTCTTCAACAGTATTGTTGGGACAGTGGCGTCCATTTCACCTGAAGGCAGCAGTATGTACCAAATGCAGGAAAGGCAGTGTGGTACACACAGCCCCGTTCTTCAAGAGAAGGAAATTTACAGAAAGGTCAGGAAGAAAATCTGGGGTGTGTGCGCGACAATGTTACCCTCCAGCACCCAGCACCTGAGGCAGTTGCCTCACTATGCCCAATATAATAATAATAATAATAATAATAATAATAATAATAATAATAATAATTTTATTTATATCCCGCCCTTCCCAAGATCAGGGCGGCTTACAACGAGGTTAAAAACAATGGTGCCATAACAATATACAAATACAACTACAGGCAAACCATACAAACAATACAAAAAACTATCAATAAAAACCAACAGGATTAAAACCCCTTAGCCCAACCTCTTGGCCACGGAAGAGGAGGGAGGCCCACAGGATTTTTAGTCGGGGAATGCCTGTTGGAACAGGAAGGTTTTTAAGTCCTTCCTGAATTGGGCCAGGGTGATAGTCGAGCGGAGCTCGGTGGGCAGCGTATTCCAAAGGGCTGGGGCAGCCGTGGAGAATGTCCTCCGTGTAGTGGAGGCTAACCTAGCCCCAGGCACCTTCAGTAATTGCTGCCCAGACGTTCTGAGGGTGCGAGGCGGAATGTACGGGGAGAGGCGGTCCTTTACGTATCCTGGGCCCAAGCCATTTAGGGCTTTATAGGTAATCACCAACACCTTATATTGAGCTCGGAAGCGAATGGGCAGCCAATGGAGATTTTTCAAAACCGGTGTTATATGGCTGGTCCTGGGAGCACCAGTGACCAGCCGGGCTGCCATATTCTGCACCATTTGCAGCTTCCGAGTTTGGTATAAGGGTTGCCCCATGTAGAGTACGTTGCAGAAATCCAGTCTCGAAGTTACCAGAGCATGTACAACAGTTTCTAGGTCCCTCTGGGCCAGGTATGGGCGCAGCTGGCGAATAAGCCGGAGCTGATGACAGGTGCTCTTGACCGTCGCATTCACCTGAGCAGTCAGATGGAGCAACGAATCAAGAGGCACCCCCAGACTGCGCACGGAGTCCTTCACAGGGAGCGTGACCCCGTTCAGGACAGGTGGAACCACCGCCATTCCTGGACCAGGAGAACCTATCACTAGTACCTCCGTTTTCTCTGGATTCAACTTGAGTCGGTTTTCCCTCATCCAGCCCATTACTGACTCTAGACAGGCCACGAGAGGAGAGACGCCATCCCCAGTCACTGCATCAGTCGGAGACATGGAGAAAATAATTTGGGTGTCATCAGCGTACTGATAACCCCGCGCCCCATGTCTCCGGATGATCTCTCCCTGCGGTTTCATGTAAATGTTAAATAGCATGGGAGACAGAATGGCTCCTTGAGGGACCCCAGTTTTAAGGGGCCTCTCGTCAGAGCACACGTCTCCCAGCTGCACCATCTGGGACCTCCCGGAGAGGTAGGACCGGAACCACTGGAGCGCAGTGCCCCCGATCCCTACCTCTGCCAGGCGTCCCAGAAGGATACCATGGTCTATGGTATCGAAAGCCGCTGAGATGTCCAAGAGCACCAGCAGGGACACGCTTCCCCCGTCGATGCCCAGACGGAGATCATCGACCAAGGCGACCATGGCCGTCTCAACCCCGTAACCCGCCCGGAAGCCAGTTTGAAATGGGTCCAGATAATCCGTTTCATCCAAGACCGCCTGAAGCTGGATCGCAACCGCCCTCTCGATCACCTTTCCCAAAAATGGTAGCAGCGAAACAGGCCGATAATTATTGTGTACCAGGGGGTCGAGGGAGGGCTTTTTTAAAATAGGTTTTACAATGGCCAATTTCAATATTATGTGTTGGTGATGACCTATAAAGCCCTAAATGGCTTGGGCCCAGGATACCTGAAGGACCGCCTCTCCCCATACATTCCGTCCCGCACCCTCAGAACATCTGGGCAGCAATTACTTAGGGTGCCAGGGGCTAGGCTTATCTCCACCACGAGGAAGACATTTTCCATCGCCGCCCCGGCCCTTTGGAACACGCTGCCCACAGAGCTCCACTCGGCCACCTCCCTGGCCCAATTTAGAAGGGATCTAAAAACCTTTCTATTTCAGGCTGCATTCCCCGATTAAAGTCCAGTAGGCCTCCCTTCCTCTTTTATTGGCAAGAGGACTGGCTAACGGGGTTTTTATTCTGTGTTGTTGTATTCGTTTTTAATTTTTTAATGTATATTTTGTGTTTCGCACTGTTTTTATTATGCTGTTAACCGCCCTGATATTTGGAAGGGCGGTATAAAAATAAAAATTTTATTATTTTTATTTAATGTAACAACCAGTCTGAATGAGAATAAAATTCAATTTAATATGTCAATTCTTATATAATGCATTGACTCTTTGGATATTGCAGTCTCTTGATATAATATCTCCCAACATAGAAAAACATTTCCCCTCATCCCATTCCAGCACATTCTATGGCATGACCAAGAAACAAAATCCTGGGTGCCTTTGCACTGGGGAACAAGTAAGACTGTATACCTTGGGACAGAGAACATGCCTTAGAGCCCTCCTAAAACCAAAATATGTAATCAGAAATACTCAGCATAGACAGACCAGTGGAAGATGGTGACTCCAATGTCAGTGCTGTGGTGAAACTGCTTCAGATTGTATTCTAGACTTTAAAGGAGCTAAAGTAATGAGTCTGTTTAGACATAAAGACAATTCCCCTAAAGTTCAGATGGAAACCCAAAGCAAAGTTACTTCCCTATTATCATTGGAGCTATCAGATGCAATTGACTCATATACATCTATCCCATTTTGTGCTTAAAATATATAATTTTAGCCCTAAAATCCACATAAAATGAGGCTACTTTTATTTTTTATTTTTTTTAATAACAGCTTTATTCTTAAAACAAGAGCAATACATGGCACATAATACTGTATAAAATCACGTTGCTTTTAACTTCTCTCATTTAAAAAAATGGGCCAGATTTCAAATAAGAAATCAACTAAGATGTCAATTGTCAACTATTTTTTATTAGAATCATAGAATCATAGAGTTGGAAATTCAGCCAGAGAAAATAATATTGTGGCTGGTTTTGCATATCACAGTAAGCCATGGTTTGTTACTTGATTCATTAGTTATGCAACAGTCAACCAAACAGATTTATGGCTTTTCTTCTATATTTCTAGTTTCTTTCTCTCCTATTCCCTTTGTCAACATCTGTTGGGGGGAGGGGGGTTGTTGCAGAAACAAGAAACAAGCCATGGTTACAGGTTCAGACAATATGACAAGCCATTATTTGAACAAGCTCAGATTGATTAGTAGGGTTGCCAAGTCACCTAAAGAAATGGGGAAGAACTTGCTAGAGTTCAGGACCTGAACCTGACACCAGGGGATGGGTCTTTGTGCTGTCACAGTGCAGACCCTTGTGATGTCATGGTGTTGGGTCCTTACAATGTCACAAAGATGGCAGGTAAGTATTGGGAAGTGGGCTAGAAAAGCTCCCAAGTAAGCAATGCAATCTGATTTTGGATATGGCACACCTAACCAGGTAATATGGCAACCCACAGCTGGAGGAAAGAACAGAGCATTTGTGATGTCCAAAGGGAGTGGCAAATGCACCCAACAGTTGCAGTAGTTGCTGCCACTCCCATGACATATGCAGAGTTTTTCCAAGCACTGTGTTGTTGCTGTTGCTTGTGAAAGACCTGTCACATACAAAAATCATTCTTCTTCCTTTTTTTCCATTCTACTTGTCTTGAGATTTGTCTCCCTGACTGAAGACCCAGAGAAGCACAGAAATGCCCTGAGATGTCAGTTGGCATGTCCAAGACCTGGTAGCCCTGTCCATAAGCTAACAAGAAACATCCCAAGGGCTTTGGGTCTGTTTAACAAACCATGGCTTGTTAGCAAAGTTCAGTTTGCACATTATACATCAGATACCAATAGTGATTTTTTTGACTTGCAAATATGGTCTCCATGTCAGCTAAACAATTCCAGTCTTCATATACTGTAAAGGACCTTGGATTCTTTGAAAGCTTGTCAGCAGTTGGCTGATGATAAAATAGTGAGACAAACAAGGTGATCTGGAAGACAGCTTTGACATTTCCTGTTGACATTCCTCTGTCATATGCACCTAAAGGGTATCAACCATTCAAAGGGTTTTGTGTTCAAGACCACTTTCTGAGTTCTCAGTGAAAGTTGTTGGGTCTCAACAGTGACTTGAGCCTACAGCATATAGGGGTGTGCAAGATATTTTAAAAATTGGTTTCTTAACTGCATTCATATCTCTTTACTTAAAACTTTTATAATTTCATAATTCACTTGTCAAATTTACTTGTCAAAATAACATTATATTCACATTTGGTTCATTAGTCACATTTGATTTTCTGTTGCATTCTTTCGTTTAAATTCAGTGAACAACATCTGGCAGCAGAAGCATTATTTTAGGACATTCTGGGAAAATAAAATGGTGAGCACTACAAAAGATGGCATCCCCCACTGACAGAATATCTAGGGTATTCTGACATAATAAAACTGGACTCTAGTAGAAAGCTGTGGGAAGTATTTTTGACTGCTGCCAGGTAGGCAAATCCCCCCCCCCCAACCTACATACATTCAACCTAAACAATGAGGAAACTGAAAAGGTAACAGAATTCCTTTATTTTGGATCAAACATCGATCAGGAAAGAGACTGCAGTCAAGAAATCAGAAGAAGACTAGAAATGGGAGAACCAGCTATGAAAGGAGAAAAGAGTCTAAAGAGTAAAGATATACAACTGAACACTACAGTCAGAATCATACAAGCCACTATATTTTCCATTACCATGTACAGGTGCAAGAGCTGGACAGTGAAGAAAGCCAATAAGAAGAGAATCAATTCATTTCAGATGTGGTGCTGGAGAAGAGTGCTGAGGATACTATCGGCAGCCAAAAAGACAAACAAATGGGTCCTTGAACAGATCAAGCCAGAAATTTCCTTGGAAGCCAAGATGATCAAACTGAGCCTGTCATACTGTGGCCACATTATGAGAAGGCACAACTCACTGCAAAAACCAATAATGCTGGGAAAGCTGAGGAAAGTAGAAAGAGAGGTAGGCCGCATACAAGATGGATAGGCTCTATTAGGGACCTAAGCAGAGCAGTGGAGGACAGGGTGGCTTGGAGATGTCCATTCCACATGATTGCCATGAGTCGGGATCGACTTGAAGGCAGCTAGAAACAACAGAAAAGTGATACAAATTAAGCATAGTCCTTTTAAAAACATTGTCATTTGCTCAGTTACATATGTAAAATGAACTGAATTGTTCCCATTCATTCACTATTTCAGCCTTTTCCACCTTGGTAACCCTCAAATGCCCTGGATTACACCCAGACCTTCCCATCCCATGCTCTCTGGGGATAGGGCATTTTATTCAACACTGGAAGAGCAGTGGGTTAGAAAAAGCTATATTATAAAAAGAAGGCACACCCATAGTAATCTGTGGCCTGTTACAGACAGCCAAAATAAAGCTGCTTCGAGTCACAGTGGAGGTGTGGTGTTTCAGTGATGCATGCGTCCTAAGAGTCCAGAAGCCACACCAAGCCACGCTCCCGTCTTTAGGGCTGGAGCATGGCTTTGGTGTGACTTCGGACTCTTAGGACCATGCATCATTGAAAACACCATATACCTAATGTGACTGAAGCGCAGCTTTAATTGGCTGTCTGTGTGTAAAGCCTTTGTACAGGGCCAAGATCTCTTGTTACTAATAAATACCCTTGTTTTAACATTCTAAGATGCTTTGGCAGAGAAGTCAGTGGGGGAAAGTGTTTCCTATTACTACTGTTTTGGAATGTGTGAGACCTCATTCCTCACCAGCTGGGAGCTACTGTCAGATTTCATCTCTCTGATATAAGGTATTCATATAAAATATAACTAGGTGTCAAATAGAGAATGTTCAACCATTCAGAGAAAAGCTGGAGGATATCCAACATAAAATGCCTAAAAATGCCTCCCAGAGTAATGCAAAAACAACTAGAAAACTCTGTTCTGTAGGTAACTTTGTTCCCAACATGGCCTTTGTAATTTGTTGCTGTATGTATTCAAGTCATTTCTGGTTTATGACAACCCTATGCCTGAAATTCAATGGGAATTTAAGTTAACAATATCTGGAAGGTTGCCCAACTTCAACCCCAGGATATAGTCGCAGTCACAACAGATCCACTGAAATCAACAGGTCTGCTCTAAATGTGACTCAAACTGGATTCAACCCCGTGTTTATATGTATGAGTATGCTTTGTTGTTGCTGTTGCTTTTGCAGGAAAAGATCCTTTCATATGTTTGCACTGAAAAAGGTTCTTGAAAATGGAGGCTGAAGCATATGGACCATGGGCTTTTGGCCACCCTGGGTGTGTTGCTGTGGTATTTTAGGTTTTTCATGTGTGAAGAGTAGAAGTGGGATGTGGCTTTTCTCTCTAAGTAGTTGGAAAATACAAGCAGGTCAAGAAGAATGGAATTTTTGCCTTGTAAAAGAAGAAAAACCGCTCCAGAAATGCTGGTGCATGATGACAACCAGATGCTGACCAGGTTTTATCCTTCTTCATTTCCAGGGGATCTTCTGGCAGTCTGAGATCTTTTTTTTCTTCTTCCAGGCTAAAATAACTTCTAGATCAACTGAAATGTGAGTGCTCCTTTTCTCCTAGTGCTAACCAGCTTGAGACATGAATTTGATTTCATTGTTCTGCTAAATATTATTAAGAATAAGACACCTGTGCAATGGGCCCTATCCAATGGCTTACTTCTGTGACATCTTCTAGGAACAAAAGCAAAGACTGGGAAAGCTATTTCCCTGGACTTCAGCCCTCTGAATTAACTACAGGGCATTCTGCCAGGAGGATTCTGGAAGCTGTAGTTCGAAACAGCAATTTTTTCATGCTCTTGACAAAAATGTACCCATTTTCCTTATTACAGTTTGCCTATATACTGCTTTTACAATTTCTACCAGCTCAGAATATATTGTTGGCTATAACCAGCCCAACTGAGGCTGAGGAGATGATCTCAGGCAGATGTTGCAAGGCAGCAATAAAATGTTGGCGGTAGCTACATTAGAGAAGAAAGCTGTGTATCTTCTGGGCTTCTTAAACTAGCCTACTGCCTCCAGATATGGTGGAGGACGCTGTTCCATCACTACTGCTGAAGAGTCAGATCAAGTGGATGGTTTCATCAAAACAAGAAGAGTCCCATTTTGTTCTTCACATCAAGCTGCCAAATGTTTTACGTTATTTCCACAACTGGCTGTTTGCTGTACATAAAGCAGCTTAGCCAGGCTTAGGAAGAGATAATACACAGAAATGTGGGCTCTTTAAATTTGAACACCGCTACATATCCATGTCCTACTCAGCCCTTACCTTTGAGATCTCATTAATCTAGCCTAATGTGTTGTCTTCCACATCATTTCAGATACAACTCTTAATGTCTTTGACTATTGACCTGGCTAGCTGGGACTGGTGTGAGTTGTAATCCAATGCATCAGAGGCATCACACTAGGAAAGGCTACACTAGACATCACACCCACAGCTTCACAGCTATGTTTGTGGCCACAAAGACTAGGGGGAAAAAGGGGGGGGGAGAAAAACCCACTGTATTTTATATTTCTGCATTCCTTCCCTTTTATTCTCCAAGACAACTGTCAACAGTAATATTCAGTGTGCGGAAAAATATCCTCAATAAACCCAGGATTGAAATATTAAACAGCCATGCAATAAAACAGCTAAGTGCTGTAGAAAAGTGTAAAATGGAAACTAAAAACAGATCCATCAAGCATATGATGGCCCCCTCAAACCATTCCTACAAGAAAGCACTATCCTGTTTGCTCTGAGAGTTAAACAACATGTGATTCTTATAAGAATCACCTCACAGGGTTGTTTCTTTAAAAAAAAATGTGATAGTAAGTATGCTGTATCAAGGCCTAAGTACCCTAAAGGCACTAGGTCCCATCTGATCTTGGAAGATAAGCAGGGTCAGCCCTGGGTAACACTTCAATGGGAGAACACCAAAGAATACCAGGTCCTGTAAGTTATATTTCAGAGGAAGGCACTGGCAAAACCACCTCTGAGTATTCCTTGCCTAAGAAATACCTATGAAATTCATGAGATCATCAGAAGTTGATAAATGATTTGAAGGCACATATGCACATATGTACACAAGCATAGTATGTGGGCGATTCTCCTTGGGACTGCAACATATGAGAAGTTCAACCATTTCCTCTCCAGCTGTATTTCTTTGCCTCATTATTATTAGCCAATGGAATTCATCCCAAGACAAATAACAGTAAGCAGGTGTTCATTTTGATGGGAATTTTTTTTAAAAACACCCTTATTTTGCAGCAATTGAAGTAAGTTGTGGACAAAGTGGGACACAGTGGGAGGAGGAGAGAGAATCTGGGATATTTTAAAACATCTGAAAAAGTGGGATGACAGAGAGTAAATTGGGACTACCATGGTTTTTTATTGCTTCCATGAAAACTAGCCCAGTAACCAGGGACGTAGCCAAGGGGGGGTTCTGGGGGTCCGGACCCCCCCTTCCATTAGAAAAATGAATGGTGTGTGCTGCTTCGCCGCTGCACTCAAGCCCCATTATAATGATGGCACTTAGTCTGGCCCCCCCCCCCCCTTCCTAAAATCCTAGCTACGTCCCTGCAGTAACGCACATTTCAAATCCAGCTCCTTCCTTCCTTCCTTCCTTCCTTCCTTTTTCTTTACTCATTTTTGGTCACTCTCTTACATAATCACACTCTTGCTTGCATGAACAGGAGTCATATTCTGGGTTGGACTATGTAGGTAAAGGGGCAGGATCTCTACATCGAGAGAAATAGGCAGAGAAGTTCTATTCCAAATCAGGTTTTTAGTTGCTATATTTAGGTCCCTGCCACTTTCCCCTTGATTATAATGTCAGACATTTCCCTTAAACATGCAGCTTGAATTGTTTCTTTCCCACTGACATGGCTATGCCATGCCCACAAGTTAAAATGAAACACAGTGGAATGTGGTCATAGTTAAAAGTGGCACATTTCCCTTAAATGTGGAAAGTGAATGTGTGGCTCCAGTTGTACAGTGCTGGCTCTCACATAAAGCAGATCCCATGGGCAAAATAGTTCTCTCTGCCAATTTGTTACCGTACCTCATGACTCCAGCATCTGTCATGTGGGGCAGTTGCCTCAATCAACCTAGCGGTAGGACTCGCTAAGCATAGAGCAACAAGGAAGCCTGAGTTGTGATAGCAAATGACTTCTGCTAATCAGAAATTCCTGGCACATTAACCTTCTAAGTCCTTACTCCATTACAGCACTGATCTTATGTCTTCCAACAGAAGAGAATGACTGGTGAACTCTAAGAGGTGCAGGCCCAGAAGCAACACTTTAAATGTAAATAGAATGTCTTCCAAGTCAGGTAGTAGCAGGCAGGCAGCCCTTCACTTCAGCACCTTTCCTTTTAAAAATTAACCACTGAACACCACTAAGTGTTTTCATGTCTGACCACAGAAGTCATGTTTGAACAGCTTGTGCAATGGCATTTAAGAGGTAGAAAATCTACTTTTACATATATGCTGAGCACAACAGAAATGAATGCAAACAATTAAAATGTGTGTTTTCTTTCTTTCTTTCTTCCTTTCAATTTTTATAGACCATGGTCTTGCCAAGTCCTATTTATTCATACAGTTCCATCTACAGCTGCTAATGATTCATTTCACATGTTTCTACATACATGTGTATCATATCATGGTGGATCATAGAATCATAGAGTTGGAAGAGACCACAAGGGCCATCCAGTCCAACACCCTGCCATGCAGGAACTCTCAATCAAAGCATCCCCAACAGAAGGCCATCCAGTCTCTGCTTAAAGACCTCCAAGGAAGGAGACTCCACCACACTCCGAGGGAGTTTGTTCCACTGTCGAACAGCCCTTACTGTCAGGAAGTTCCTCCTAAAGTTAAGGTGGAATCTCTTTTCCTTTAGCTTACATCCATTGTTCCGGGACCTGTTCTCTGGAGCCGCAGAAAACAAGGTTGCACCTTCCTCAATATGACATCCCTTCAAGTATTTAAACAGGGCTATCATATCACCACTTAACCTTCTCTTCTCCAGACTAAACATCCTCAGCTTCCTAAGGCATTCCTCATAGGACATGGTTTCCAGACCCTTCAGCATTTTTGTCGCCCTCCTATGAACATGCTCCAGTTTCTCAATGTCCTTTTTGAATTGTGGGGCCCAGAACTGGACACAGTATTCCAATTGGGGTCTGACCAAAGCAGAATAGAGTGGCACTATTACTTCCCTTGATCTAGACACTATACTTTTATTGATGCAACCTAAAACTGCATTGGCCTTTTTAGCTGCTGCATCGCACTGTTGACTCATGTTCAATTTGTGGTCTACTTGGACTCCTAGATCCCTTTCACACTTAGTTTCATTCAGCCGGGTGTCCCCATCCTATATCTGTGCATTTCGTTTTTCCGCTCTAAGTGCAGCACCTTACATTTCTCCATGTTGAATTTCATTTTGTTAGCTTTGGCCCAGCTTTCTGTCTATTCAGGTAATTTTGAATTTTGATCCTACCCTCTGGGGTATTAGCTACTCCTCCTAATTTGGTGTTGTCTGCAAATTTGATAAGTATGCCCTCAATTCTGTCATCCAAGTCATTGATAAAGATGTTGAATAGTACTGGGCCCAGGACAGAACTCTGTGAGACCCCACTGGTCACTTCTCTCCAGGATGAAGAAAAGGAGCCATTGTTGAGCACGCTTTGGGTTCGGCCAGTCAACCAATTACAAATCCTTGTCTAGCCCACATTTTACAAGCTTGTTTGAAAGAATATCATGGAGAACCTTGTCAAAGGACTTACTGAAATCAAGATATACTATATCCACAGCATTCCCTTCATCTACCAAACTGGTATTTTTATCAAAAAAAGAGATTAGATTTGTCTAGCATGACTTGTTTCTCTGAAACCCATGTTGACTTTTTGTGATTATGGCATTGCCTTCTAGATGTTCACAAACCCTCTGTTTAATGATCTGCTCTAGAATCTTTCCTGGTATTAATATCAGACTAACTGGACAATAATTGTTGGGATCAGATTGCTACACCTGCTTCTCAATCATTGTCAGCAACAAGATTACCCATGACTTTCAGGTCCTACAGTTTTCATTAGATTTAACACGCTTTCTAGTTCTCCTCACTTTCCTCATTTACAGAGTGGGGGATGAAATTGAACACAATTCACAACTATAGAGCTTTGATTTCACACTAACTGCCATGGCTGTATCCTATTGAATCCCAAGGTCTGTAATACAGAGGAAGGTACTAGAACTCTCTGGCAGATCATTCTAAATTTCTCATGAAACTACAAACCCCATGGTATTAAACATGAAATCAAAGTGTTATAGCTGTGTGGTATGAAAGGGTTTGAATCCCCACTTAGCCATGAAAAGCCCGTGAGGGACCTGGAGCCACTCAAACACTCTCAGTCATAGAGGATGACAATAGCAAACCTCCTATGAATAAATCCTGCCAAGAAAATGCTAGAATAGGGTCCTTATAAATTGGAGTTGACTTGAAGGCAAATTACAACAAAATCCCTTAACATGATAGCAGAGGATGAGATTCTGTGGATGGAGGAATCCTAAACGTTAAACGATAACTATCCTAAAGCTTGAAAAACTATTGTTTGGACTACAACTCACAGAATCTTACTGTCCCAGAATTCGGGGTACAATCACCCATTAACTTTAATATATATAGCTTCTGATATAGCCTCACCCTGTGGCTTTAACCATCACAACTATACTACACATCTGCCTTGCAAATGTGTGCAATCATGGACCTAGTACTGTAGTAGAAAGGGTGAGGAGAGGCAGCTGTCTCTAATACATCCCCTAATTGCAGGAACCATCTTTGTTTTCCACAGACTATATTTTCCTTGCATTACAGGGTGGGAGGCCTTTCATCTTAGCAGCAACACCAGCTGAAACTATTTTGCTACGTTATGTATGATTAATAAGCATCTTGTAATATGCAAATAGAGGTATCTTTTACCCAACGTTGCAGCCTTGTGGTCCCATGCAGCTGAGCAGGATAAAGAGAAATGACTGTGTTTAATGATAGAAAATTCATCCACAGCTTCTCAGCATCTTAGTTTAACAGGATCTGGTGCTGAAGAAGAAATGTCTTCTCCTTGGTAGGATTTTTGTAGCCACTTCCCCTGCTGTCTAGTTTCCATATATAGATACGAACCTGGAAAACTTCTGGGTCTTGGAGGAGGTGATCTGTTTATAATCATTTCAAGGATTCTGGAGTACTCTGAAACTCTAGACTCCTATTGGGCTGGTCCACTGCTGTGCTGGTTTAGAATAACCATCATGGTAAACAGAGGTTTTTTTCCTGGAGTATTCCCAATATGATAAAATGTGCTTGGCTTTCTGCCTGCATTTGAGCTCTTCAAAATCTCCTGCAGCTCCGAATGCAGCAATTGTTCAATTATTATATAAAACCAGGATGCAATAACTGCAGCTTCCTGGGGAAAATTTAGTACAACAAGTAAGCAAATCAGCTCAAGGAGCAAAGGTTTCTTTGCGTGACAGATTAGTTTACAGAAGGAGCTGAATGGAGACAAGGGAAGTTAACAGTGTTTCTTTACACCCTAATTCCCTCCTTTCATCTGTCCTCTGAAGCAATTTATTTTATGATGTACGACTGTTTGGGGACTTTCCACAAAACACTCAGACCTGCCTAAGGTAGAACAGCAAGTGGCACTCACCTCATCCCAAAATATACCTCACCAAGACAAGAGTTTATTATTGTTATGAGCCTTCAAGTCGTTTCCGACTTATAGTGAGCATAAGGCAAGTAAGGCAAGGCATTTTGATGCATGAGTTAGGAGATCCCATAAGCACAGCTCCCTTTTCCTGACAGTAAAAATATAATGACAACCAGCAGTTTGCTGCCCTTTTATGGTACCCAGAAATCCACTGCCCTCAGCTGCCAAATGGTAGGACCACCTGACAACACCCTTTTAGCTAAGCCCACTATTGCTTCTCTTATGACAGGAATGTGGAATGAGCTACCGCCAAGGCTTTTTGGCAGGCAAAGATCAAAACAGTGATAAAGCATAAAATTAAGTAAATTGTTGCCTCAAATGACAGGTTTGGGATTGTCATTAATGATTATGGTAAGAGAGATCAAAATCCTCCAGCGCAACTCTATGGTCAACTTTAACCAAAAGTCACACTGAAGGACCTAGAGATTCCTAGAGACAATACTCCGCTAAGCATTGGTAGCTCCTCCAGTGCAATTCTGTGGTCAATGTCTGGCAGATGTTGACCACAGAGTTGCACTGGAGGACCTAGAGGTTCCTAGAGAGGTGTTCTCTCAGGTAAAAACATAGTGTTTTTTGTTATTTGTGGGTTTTCCACAACCCCAGTGAATATGGAGGGATGTTTACCTTTATATATAAAATTGTAAAAGTCCCTTGACATGAATGTCTAGTTATAACTGACTGTAGGTGGCGGTGCTCATCTCCGTTTCTAAGCCGAAGAGACAGTGTAGACTGCCCTGGCACTAGTCATGTGGCCAGCATGACTGCACCGAAGGCTGTTACCTTCCCACTAAAGTGGTCCCTATTTATCTACTTGCATTTGCATGCTTTCAAACTGCTAGGTTGGCAGAAGCTGGGACTAGTGACAGGAGCTCACCCCACCATGCAGCACTCAGGCCTCAAATGCCAACCTTTCAATCTTCCAATAGTCAGAATTGGTGTCTTAACGACTTGAGCCACTGCATCACACACATTTTATACACACACACACACACACACACACACACACATGTACTATATTGATAGACGGACGGACAGACGGACAGACAGACAGACAGACAGATAGATATTGGGGGTATGAAAGAACTGCCTGGTAAGTAAATAAATGTGTGTGTTGTTGTTGTTGTTGTGTGCCTTCAAATCATTGAAACCATAAATATAAAACCAATACACATACACACAACAAATGTACACAATAACTATTATTATACTACATATATACCAGTATATATATTACAGATATATATATTAGTACATATACTATATATATATACACACACACACTCACACACACACACACACAACAAATGTACACAATAACTATTATTGCACTATATCCTACATGCACACCAGTAGCATATAATATAATAATAGTTATTGTGTACATTTGTTGTTGTGTGTATGTGTATTGGTTTTATATTTATGGTTTCAACACTTCGAAGGCACACAACAATAAATACACACACACACACATATATATATCTGTAATATATATACTAGTATATATGTAGTATAATAATAATTATTGTGTACATTTGTTGCTGTATGTATGTGTATTGGTTTTATATTTATGGGTTCAACGATTTGAAGAAACACAACACACACACACATTTATTTATTAGGTGGTTCTTTCATACTCTCCTGATAAATAAATAAACATGTGGATCTATTTATGTATGCATGCGCAGCCTCAGTGTAAACTAACAGCTGCTACAAGCTGAACCCAAGACAGCAATGAATGAGATAACGATGAGTCTCCCAGAAAGGCGAGGGTAGCCTCCTGATTGGCTGTTGTGACGTCACCTCCGCGTCCAACCGGAAGCAGCTCCTGTTATGACCGTTCCGTTTCCTCTTTCTTCTCTATGGTTTCTTATAGCCCTAGAGATAGATGTCTGAGTCCTGACCTATGTTCCTGTTACCCATCTTGCAGGAGAGGATGGAGGGATACAAAACAATGATCACTGCCATGCTTTCCCCTCATAGACATTTCAGATTATTATTATTATTATTATTTCTTACCTGCCTCTCCTCACAGTTCGGTGAGGGTTACAACATAGTTAAAACACAATCATTACATAAAATACGTTAAGCTGAGTAAAATATACATATTAATAATAACAAAAGCAATAATAGAATAATAGAATTTATTTATAGCCCGCCTTTCCCCAAAGGAATCAAGGCAGGTTACAAGGAGATAAAACAGTAAAATACAATAAACATATGATATACATTTTAAAATAACCCCCTACTCTGACCCACATCCCAATCATAAAAAAACAAGACAATATAAAACAACTTACAATATAGGCTAAAAAATATAAGCTAAAATTAAGGTAGAAAATTAGAGCGAGAGCATCTGTGTTCTCAGGGTAGACAGGGGCTATCTGTATCAAAACAGTAACACAATAAAGGCAATAAAGGGGGAGACTAATCTGGAAAGGCCTATTAAGAGATCTACACAATATTTATATATATAAATACAAAATTCATGTTTAAAATTCATGATTAAAAACTGCCATGTAAAATTAGATCAAGGAATTAAACTAGCTTTTAACACATCTGTTCTCAAGCGCCTGTCTATCCAAAGCTTTATTTCAAATAAACAGGTCCATATTGCCTTGTTTTGTTGTTTCTTATTGGGTGACATGTGTGCATTACACTTGTAGTGGTCCCCAAACTGTGCCTTTAAGAGATTTTGGACTTCAGCTCCCAGAATGCCAGGCTATTGGCCAACATGGCTGAGGCTTCTGGGAGCTGAAGTCCAAAATCTCTTAAAGGGCACAGTTTGGGGACCGCTATACAGTATTACAGTATTAATCCTTAGTTTTCTGTGGGTTTTTTGGACTATGTGGCCCTGTTCTGGAAGAGTTTATTCCTGATGTTTCGCCAGCAGCTGTGGCTGGCATCTTTAGAGAATGCTGGCATGGAAGAGAGTATTTACTGTTGGCTGAGAGGAAGCAAGGAGGAAGCCAAGGAACTAAGAGGAGAAACAGCAAGGATTCTGCAGAAGGCGAAACCACCTCCCAGCAACATAACCAAAAAAGAAAGAAAAGCTATCAAGGACCTCAGTTCAGACCCAGAAATCATAATTCTCCCAGTAGACAGGCAATGCCACAGTAATCTTGGAAACACAACAATACAAATAAAAAAAATCAAGGCACTCCCAGATCCTGAAATATACTAAAAACTGAAACAACAAAATCACTAGGAAAATGAACACCTTGATCAAAAACTCCTCCAATCGCTTCCTCTCAACTAAGAGTATATATACCTCACTCTCTTCCATGCCAGCATTCTCTGAAGATGCCAGCCACAGCTTCTGGTGAAACGTCAGGAATAAACTCTTCTAGAACATGGCCTCATAGCCCAAAAAACTATGGATGCTGGCCTTGAAAGCCTTCAACTTCACAGTATCAATCCTATTTGGCTGGTAATTATAGACAGCTCAGGCATGAAGCCCACTGGGTGATCTTGGGCAAGTCACACTCTCTCAGCCTCAAAGGAAGGCAATGGCAAATTTCTTCTGTACATGTCTTGTCAAGAAAACCCCATGATAGGGTCGCCATAAGTCAGAAATGACATGAAAGCACGACCACAATGACAGCAGCAATAACATGATTCATACTGTTGTTGTGTGCTCTCAAGTCTTTTCTGACTTATGGCTTCCCTAAGGTGCCATGTTTTAATGGGGGGGGGGGTCTTGCCAAGGTTTGTTTAGGCTTGGGAAAGGAGGCTTGCCAATGCCTTCCTCTGAGGCTGAGAGAGCGTGACTTGCCCAAGGTGGGTTTCCAACTTTCCATGGCTGAGTAGGGATTTGAACTCTGCTCTCCAGAATTCAAAGATATAGCCAGGTTAGTCTATAGAATCAGTATGTAAAGAGATCTTGTAGCACTAACTGAAAGAAAGAAGTTGGCAGCATGAACTTCGTAAATTTCAATATACTTCTTCAGGTGGATTAATGCATCTGAGGAAGTAGACTTTAGTCTAGGAAAGCTCGTGCTGCCAACTTCTTTCTTTCGGTTAGTCTTAAAGGTGCTACAAGATCTCTCTGCTCCTCAGAGTCATAATCCAATGCTCAAACCACTACATGACACTGGCTCTCAGTTCATAGTGTTCAATGGGTAATAATTAATAAGATTTAAGTAGTATATATTACATGTGTTGTCTCTTTGTCAGTCCCTACAATGGGACAAACTTACGTTAAATGCTGGATTCTAGTCTTTTTCCACACAAAGTAAAAATTAAAAAGGCCAGACATTTACAGTATTTTATTTTATTTATAATATTTCTGTATCGTCTCCCCGCTCACAAGGGCTCCCGATGAACAAATAAAAACCAATTAAAACATGGCACTTCAGTAAACAAAATGCAGTGAATTCAAAGATATAGCCGTGTTAGTCTGTAGAATCAGTATGTAGAGAGATCTTGTAGTACCTTTGAGACTAACTGAAAGAAAGAAGTTGGCGGCAGGAGTTTTTGTAGACTTCAGTCTACTTCCTCAGATGCTACAAGATCTCTATACAAAATGCAATGAGTAAAGGGTGAAATTGAAGACTATCTACTTCTGGAAGAAAGGCCACCTCCTATATATTTTGGAACTTTCTTGTTTTGAAGGGCACTTTTTATAAAAACCCCATCCTCTTGGCTAATCCCAACTAGAGTAGACCTCTTCAATCAATAACTAAATGTTATTGATTGAATGGGTTTGCTCTAATCAGGATAACCCAGATTTAGGCCCTTTACTTTAGGAATTATCAAGTACCTATGCGTACTATAAATGTCTCAGTCAAGGGACTGCAGTAAATACAAGGCCATTGCCTTAATCTCCGATGCAGGCAAAGTGATGCTCAAAATTCTGCAAGAAAGGCTTGTGAGAAATGCCAGCTATTCAAGATGAGTTCACGAAAGGAAGAGGCACTAGGGATTATATTACAAACAGACATTGAATAATGCAGTGCACCAAAGAATTTCAAAAGAAAATCAGCCTGTACTTTATAGATTACGCAAAGGCTTTGATTGTACAGATCATGAAAAACTATGGCTTACTCTTAAAGGGTGCATCACATTTGATTGTCCTGATGCATAACTTGCACTCAGAATAAGAGGTTACTGTTAGGACACAATATGGAGAGACAAAATGGTTTCCAGCTGGCAAGGATATCAAGCAAGGCCACATTTCACCACCCTAGCAGTTTAATTTGTATGCTGAACATAAGCTTTTCAACCATGGAAAAGGTTGTTTCAGAGAGTGGTAGAGGCTCCTTCTTTAAACAGAGGCTGGATCTGTGGGGGATACTTTGATTGGGAGTTCCTGCATGGCATGGAGTTGGACTGGATGGCCCTTGAGGTCTCTTCCAATTCTGAGATTCTAAGAAAGACACAGTCATGAGTTTGCAAGACCTGCGTTAAATAATAGGACCTTCTGGAGATTTCTCATTCATAGGATTGTCATAAGCATGGCCCCTGTGAAGTGAGGACCAGGGAGGGAGGCAGAGGAGGGCATGCAGTTGAGCCCCTCTTAAAATAATCTAGCAAATTTGGACCAGCAAGACACCTGATGTAGTTGAGCCTCCTCAAGAATTGTCAGACAGAAGTGCACTTTGTTGTTGTGTACCTTCAAGACATTTCTGACTTATGGTGACCCTAAGGCCATGGGGTTTTCTTGCTACAGAGGAGGTTTACCATTACCATCCCCTGAGGCTGAGAGTATGTGACTTGCCCAAGTCTCCAGAGTCATAGTCCAAAACTCAGACTACTAAACCAAGCTGGCTCTCAGAAATGCACTAAATGATCTTTATTTTGCAGCTGCTTTCACAGTAAGGAGATTGCTGCCAGAGTCAGCTAGATGATGATGATGATGGCTGTTTAAATGGAATGTATCCTGTATTTTCATTTGTAAAAACATAGGTGCAAGAACCAGTGTTGAGTTTTTCCCACTAAGTCACAGCCAGTTTGATGGCACATAACAACAAAGTATGATTCTCTAGGAGAAGATTTTGTATCCTGGAAGTATCTAAAGACTAGCGAGCCTTCACCATCCAAAATCTAAAACTTTCTTGAGAGAGAGAGAGAGAGAGACTATATATATCCTCCTCCATTTGAAGTCAGCAGGAAAACTGCACATGGCTTTAATGACAACATATATAACATATAGTATAGCCCATATGGGCACACAACATATACTATATGTTGTCATTAAAGCCATGTGCAGTTTTCCTGCTGACTTCAAATGGAGGAGGGTTGTGTGTGTGTGTATGTACCTTCAAGTCTCCTGTCGACTTATGGATTGTGTAGGGTTTTCTTAGGCAAGGGATACTCAGAGGTGGCTTTCCCAGTTCCTTCCTCAGAAGTATATCCTGGGTATCCATTGGCGGTCTCCCACCCAAGCACTAACCAGGGCTGACCCTGTTTAGTTTCCAAGCTCAGACGGGATCTTGAGGGTATTTCGGCCGCTTGGAGTAGTTTACCCTGGATAAAATCGTATTGTGTTATTTAGTTGCTTAACACATTTAACCTGTCCTAATCTAAAATAATGATCTCTTCCTCCCTATCTTTCTCTCCTTTCTCTTAGTATGAATGAGTTAAAACAACAAAATACCAAATACACCTTAAAAGGTACTTATTTTTTACAGACGCAAATAACCCGAAAAGGTAAAGAAGTGTTCAGCAAGTCCAAGTTCTGCTTACACTGGGATTAATTTAAAATAAACGCTTGAAAACGTGGATTTTCGGTTGTCTTTTAAAGCCATTATTCCGAAGGTTGTTTGCTGGAAATAGGTTTTGATTCGAAAGGTCCATATGTTTAATCTATTATTATATCTAATAATAGATAAGACTCCAGGGTTAGTACCCTCTATTTACAAACACTACGACTATGATGGATTTGCAAGTAGGCTGTTGCCTAAATTATTTCCGAACAGACAAAAAGAACGAACCTACAGGACGGAACCAGAACAATTCCTTGGTCGTCGTCGTCATCATCATCATCATCATCATCATCATCATCATCATCATCATTTTTCCTTCTTCCTCTCACTGTTTTGGAAAAGTAATGCTCCGTTGCTTTTAGGGGGGGGGAATACATGCACATATAAACACATATCTACATCTAAATCGTATATATATAAACCGTGTGTGTGTCTGTGTGTGTGTATACATATACATACATACATACATACATATATATATATATTACATTGTATATTTATCCATTTACTACGTTTAGCTCATCCCGATTCCTAAAATAATCTGAAGAAATCAGAGCGTCAAATAGCAATGTTTGATATCCAGTTTCAATAGCGAAAAATACTTCATATGCTCAAAAATATTACGACTTAATACTGATTTGTTATGGATCACTTATTAAATCTTTTCCATTTTTTAAATGAAAAAACAGCCCATCATTAACCTTCAATGGATTTGGCTAAAAAATGTTCCTCTTGGCGACCAGGAAAGTCTTCCTTTTCCCTATATTTATTCAAATGTAAACTTAATCTTGGTGGACAGTCCGATTCGTGAAATACTGTTGTATTTGGTCAAAAAAACAAATAAATTCAAATTCCTTCCAAATTCTATCCCTTCCAAGGAAGACTTCTTGAACATTTCTGGCAAACTTGAGATTCCCGCCGCAGGCAAACTTTCTTGGTTTAAATGCTGGAATATTTTAACAGACTTCTTCCTCCCATAAAAAGCCACCAATTGAAAGACCCGACCCCCAAATTTGTTACTAAGTGGGGAAGATATTTATATGTAAATCAGCAGTATTTACTCCCACATAATAGTAATCAAGGTATAAGTTAGGATAGGCAATAATAAGTTTAATAAATGTAGGTTGTTAAATATGAAAACACGCGCTTCTTCATCTGTGACAAGTTTGTCCTCAAATTCTCCAAATTCTGCTTCAACCATAAAATTCAATAGAAACTGCATCGTCTCAATAATAACCTGTCGATATAAGAAAAGACAAGAAAAACCCTGAAAATGCTTACTTTCTAATATATATATATTATGGTACAAATGGATGAATTTGGCTACCTTTTTTTATTTAACTTCAAATTAGAAAACCCTAAGAACAATGATCTTTCCAAGTCGCCCGTTTTAACTATTTTGAATCCGGTGTCTAAAAACTACTGTCCATTACAGGAATATGAAGAGATATATAAAGATGGATTTGTTGTTTCGTTTCCTAAATTTTGGAAGACTTTAGACTTTAAAATCTGGAGGCTAAAGGCCACAGAGACTTAAGAAAAAAGCTTCCTCTTCTTGTAATCGCGAAGGGCTGAAATTTAAGGGGTGATTTTGATATGAAACCTAATATTCCCTTCATTTTAATCAAGGAACTTGTAGTATAAGTAAGGAAGATAGTGTCGGCTGATAAACTATATTTTCCAGTCAGATCCCTGAGGGGCTGATGTCATGTACCCTGCCATGTCATGTTTATTATAAATTGATTTTAAAACTCTTAATTTTATTCTTTTTAAAGGATTGCCTCGCTACAGAAGAGCGGGATATAAATAAAAGGTTTTATTTATTTATATTTTATTAGTGTATTCGTTTTTTAAAAAAGGAAGAAGTGTAGAAGGCGGCATACAAAGTGATTTGATCTTGGCTGGTTATATTTAGTAGTTCCTTCTCTAATCCGTCGGATTTAAGATTAAGTCTTGACTCATTCCATTTTTTTAAATCTGAATTTTCAGTTTTGATTTCTCCTTGACTTCGATTGATTTCGGCTGCAACTTTATGCCCATAGATTTGGAAATAAACCCTGTTGAACTTTGTGGTGTTTCCTTCGGATCTGTGGACCGTGCTACAAATCTGGACTCGGACTTTCATCCCTGTTCTCCTCAGTTAGCCAAATTCATCCATTTCTACCATTAAAATATATATTTTGGACTGTCGAGGGCTGATTAGGAATTACTGTTACGATCATGATGGCGGCGGTGATGTATTTTCCATGGTATTTTACAGCAGGGACACAGACCCGTGTATACTATTTTACTAAAGGAACACTTTTTAAAAACAAGCCGAACAAAGGCGGACATGAAAGAAAATCAATGTAGAGAAACAGATCCTAAAGCGAAGCAGCCTTGAACACAAATCCGGATGAGGAGGACGCAGGTTTTGAAAACGTGCTGCCACCGTTTACAACCACTGCAGAGAAGAATATAAAGCTGGAAGGGTGGGAGGCTGGAGGAGGAGAAGGAGAAGGAGAAGGGATTCTGCATCGTCTCCATTTGTAATCGGATCACGCCCGTCTGCGGCTGGTGTCGCGAAAATGGAAGGAAGGGCTTAATCTACTTCTGGGGAAATCCCATAGGAAACGCCCTTGGTGGCTGCGATTGAGTTGGACCCAGTCTTAGCCAGAGCAGACCCATATTTAGAGTAGACCTATGTATTATACATAGAAAAGACCTATTGAAATCAATGGGACAAGTTAGCTAGGAATGAAGTGTTAGAGTAGACTTATTAGAGTGGACCCATGTATATATACACAGAGAAGACACACTGAAATCCATGGGACAAGTTAACCAGGAATGAAGTGTTAGAGTAGACTAAGACTTAGAGTACGCTTATGTGTATATATATATATATATATATAATATATATATATATATATATATATATATATATACATAGAGAAGACCCACCTAGAAAATGAAGTCTACTTATTAGAGTACAGTAGAGTAGACCTGTGTGTGAGTGTGAGTGTGTGTGTGTCTGGATTCAATCCATTATTATTTAACTTGAACAACGTGAGCTGGTTGTCCCCCCCCCCCCCCCCCCCAAAAAAAAAGAACCAGTCATAGAATCCCATACCATACAAAGAAACCCTCCTTTTTAAAGGTAAATCGGGAAGCCAGGACCCGCCACCCACACATATGCCGCCCTCTGGGTTGTGGCTCATTAAAATAAATCCTTATTGTCACTATGAGGCCTTTGGTAGCCTGGTTAGGGATCAGGCATGAAGTGATAACACAGATTTCCTCACTTTAAGAGGGCCTTGCTCAGGAGTATTTCCAAGTGGTTTGTACCCTTAACTGCTACCTCTCTTGCCTTGGAGGGAGAGAAAACCCTGCACTAACTGTTGGACTTCATTCCCCCTCCCCACTGCTATTCTTTTTGGGGTGTTTTGGAGTTTTTTAGGCTTGTAAGCCTGTCAAATTAACAATTTGTAGACCTCTCTGAGAGCCTTTGTGGCTGAAGAGCAGGGTATAAATCTTCTAAACAAACAAACAAACAAATTGTTCCCCTCCCCATGGGGAAACCATGTGTGGCTGCAAAGTTAGAAGCTCAGAATGTAACTTCCAAATTAGAAGCTCAAAAACATACTGTTTGCAGAAAGTGGGGAGCATGGGGGGAAAGAAATAAGAAAGAGAAATCAAGGAAACTCTGCAACATCCCAATTGCCCATCTTTGCATCCTACCGTCACCAAAGGAGCAACCTTGCCAGCGAAATGTTGCTTTGGTTCCTCCTTGTTCACGTCCAGGCTTCCCCAACACTTGCCAACCTGACACCTATTTGTAAGTAACTGTTGTTGTTTTGTTTTTAATGCAACCAGTACTTTAAATTTCTTCATCCTGAAAAGGGGCGGGGAGGGAGAAAGAGAAGGAGGACACAGACCCACACCTTCTCCTTGACTTTTTTCCCCTTCTACTTTTCTATCCCTGCAGTGTACCACAAAAAAAGTTTCCTTTAATGTCATCCCTGTGGAAGGAGTGAGGGGTGTGTGTGAGTCAAAGAATGTTTACAACCCTGGCTTCAAGTTCAATAGCAAAACGCTTGGCTGACCATGCACCCCCCCCCCCACTGCAGAGTGGGCATGAACTTGGAACAAAAGAAGAAAGGGAAGGAAGGAAGGAAGAGAAGAAGCCAAAATGGGTGGCAGATAAAGAGAGTTTGCTGGAGGAATCCTGTTGGGGTCATGCTTAGCTTTAGAGCCACAGGTAGAGAAAGACAGATGTGTGGCCAGCACATCTGGAGTGGGACATATGTCCAAGGAGAGCCAGTATGGTGTCCTGGCTTTATAGTGTTGGACCGGGACTCTGGGAGACAATGGTTTGAATGCTGGGGCATTGAAGCCCACTGGGTGACCTTGGGCAAGTCACACTCTCTCAGCCTCAGAGGAGGGCAAGAGGAAATACCTTCAAGAAAATCCGTGCTAGGGTCACCATAAGTTGCAAAGGACTTAAATGGTCACCACCACAATTGTGCCAACACTGCTCAAGGCCTCAGATCCAAGACAGGATTGGTCAAGTGCTTGGCTTTCACAGTCTCATATGAGACTCTGAAAGCCAAGCACTTAGCCAAGCCTGTCTTGGTTCTGAGCCTTGAGCAGTTTTGGCACATTGTGGTGGTGACCTTTAGTCATATATATATACTGTGTGTGTGTGTGTGTGTGTGTGTGGTGTGTGTGTGTTTTACCAAATTGGGTGGATGAAGACTGGTTGCATCTACACTGCAGAATTAATACAGTTTGATCCCACTCAACTGCCAGGGCTTCCTATGGAATCTGGGGTTTGTCGTTTTGTGAGATATATAGCCTTTCCTGTCAAGAGCTTGATGCCACAACAAACTACAAATCCCAGGATTCCATAGCACAGAGCCAGGACAGTGTCAAATTACATTAATTAGTGGGCATGAGAAGGGCTAGGTTTTACAAGACAGTGAAGTAATACTCCAGGTCTTCCAAAAACAGGTTCCCCAAGAGACCATTTAGTAAAGTGAGACACATTGCCATCTAAAATGGAAGGGAAAAGGGAAGGCCTTCATGTTCAGAGTCTAAACTTCTCTAACTGCAGTGCTGGAGACAGTGGTAAGCCTCACCCCACACATATATACACATACCCTTTCTATTTTAAGGAAGCATGGATTGAAATCTGGGAAAGAAAACTGAAAATAACTTGGGATAGTATTCCTAAATAGCAACAGGGGGGTTTTGAGGATGCAGGAGGGGAAGGAAAATGAATGAATTGCTCTTGAAAAATTCCAACCCAGCCTCTCCAGCATAAGCACTTATAGTACAATATACATAGATGTATACATGTGTCTCTAGAACTGCAGACCCTACTTGTGGAAGAACAAGTCTCTTTAATGTCAGTTGAACCTGTTTCCCAGTAATCTGAGGGGAAATATGCTGAATATGCTAAACGAGTCACACAAAGGTTTGCTATTAGTTGAGAAGTATTTCTGATTTAAACAAATGGTGGTTATTATTAGTATTCCATGTATATGTCACTCTTCACTCTCTCCCCATAATCAGAGGATAGTGGGATTTACTGCCCAGTCACCCATATAAAGTAGATCATGCTGAGCGGTGATGTAGTAGACCCAGTGTTGCCCAAGACTTTCTGATTGGCAAACTTGGAATGAATGTCCCTTATTCCTCTGAGTTTAGCTACTCCCCTCACAGTGCCTGGTAGGAGAGAAATTTACCAGCAACATTATATTTTTGTGCCCTGTAACAAGGCAAAGTATGTTGAGGTGGTTTGTCTTAAATGGGAGTTAAGAGACATTAGTCTTACAAAAAACCTCCTCCTGGTGGAGATGAAAGTGTTGAAACTAATAGCTTGATGGCATGGAAACAGTGTCCTGTATTTTTGGACTATTTGGAGAGGAGTAACTATAGGAACTGTCAGGATGAGCACCTGCTCTTCGAAATTTACAACACCATAGAAAATGAAAAATAGTGACTGATCCAAGGTCAACCTTGAAGCTCCATCAGTCAAAAGAATATTGAGCATGATGTGTTTTGGGTTTAAATCCAGTGCAGTATGTGTTCCTCAACTATTTTTAGAGCATGGCTACTGTCCTCTGGATAAGAGACCACTCCAAATGAAAAACCCTACTTCTCATGAGCATGCCTTGAAAATGGAGTTATCATCTGCTCTGGTACTACAGGCCAAGCTAAGAAAGGTGCTCCATTTGATTCAGTTGAACTCCCATTCAAATCATTTGCTACTGCGGTGGGATAACACTTGTTATGATACAAATCTTAACACTGAAGGTGCTATCATGAACATGGAGAAATGCTAACCACTTCAAAGAGTGCAATCCACAAATTACTCCTGGAATTTAGCTAGGGACTTGTGGAAAGATATTTGCTCAGGAGCCAGGATTATAAAAGGCAACGTAGAGGAAGCAAGTGATATTGCAGTATCCAGGAGCTAAATTGTAGTAGGGGAATAAAAATTCCCTTGAAAATCCAATCTTTATAGCCTTTCTGCTAATTTGCAAAAATATCTTGCTCAGAGGAGAGGGAGAGAAAAGAGCAGACCCTGATTTTTGGGGTTGGGTCAAAATTTCTATATGCTTAAAGGTGACCCATTGAAATCACTGGCCCAAATTAGTGATGAATACCTTAAGTCTGGTTGGTTTCAATTGGTCTGTTCTAAGTCTGGATCCAAAAGCTCACCATCTTTAAAGCTGCAGTCCTCTACAACACATACAGACCTGGGAGTAACTCCATCCCACTAAAATCAATGGTACTTACTTCCAAGTAGACATGGACTGAATTGTATGATAAGGTAGTAACCAGAGACTATCATGCCATGAGTTAGCCCATTGAATGCAACCTTAAGACTCAAGTTCACCAGGACTTGTTGGATGAGTCAGAATGTAGGAAGCTGCCTTATATTGAGTCAGGCCACAGATCCATAGAGTCAATATTGCTGACACTGACTGATGGTGGTTCTCTAAGATTTCAGGCAGAATGTGTTCCTATCATTGCCTGAAGAAGGTGAGTCTTGAATTTAGGATCTTCTGCAGGTAAAATGTGAAAGCTACCACTGAATTACAGCCCTTCCCCAAACTGACTAAGGTGCTTCATTGATTTCAATCAGAACCTCTTTGAAAGTCCCATTGGGGGGTAGATATGGCTCTCCATGTTGCTGGACTGCAAGTCCCAGCAGCCCCTAGGTAACAGGTGGTGAGGCATATTGGCAACTGAGACCCCACTACATCCAAAGGGGCCCAGTTCTCACTCCTGTCTGAAATTTCATTGGCCTAAATCCAATTTCTAAGCTCCAATAGATTAGACTAGAGCTACTGAAACAATTAGATTTATATAGGTGTTATATAAATGTTAAATTACTATTGAGTTACCATTCATCAACAGATTCATTGAGAACCAGCATGATGGTTTGAGCACTGGGCTACCATTCTGGAGACCAGGTTTGATTCCCCACTTGACCATGGAAGACCATGATCTTGGGTGAGTCACACACTCTCATCCCTATTAAAAACCCTGATAGGCTTACCATAGGTCAAAAACCAGTTCAAGGCACACAACCACAGATCCAATGGGCCTGCTTTAGCTGGAATCAACAACTGGATTTAGAGCACCTGGTTTTATTGGAACCAGATTTCGGTGACTCTACTGGTAAAGCACCAGATCCTCTCTGATCTTGGAAGCTAAACAGGGTCAGCCCTGGTTAGTACTTGGACTGGAAACCACCTATTTATACCAGGTGCTGTAGGATGTGTTTGAGAGGAAGGAACTGGCCAAACCACCTCTGAGTATCCCTAGCCTAAGAAATCCCTAGGAAGTTCTTTGGGTCACTATAAGTCAACAGGAGACTTGAAGGCCCATCTAGAGATGTTATTGACCCAACACAACGAAATCTTGAAGACTAGGCTCATCCTCTTTGATGCTGCTAATGATTTTCTTTTGACCAAGGATACCCCTCCTGTACACACACATCATGCCTGATCTATGGGGTCACTAGCTCTCCCCCCAGACCCTCCAGTGCCCCATCCCCCAGTTGGCTTCCAAGAACTGACGAATAAAGGCCTCTCTCCAGAAACAGCAGCAAGTCAGTTTTGCCATTGAACTTGACAACAACACTCGGTCCCCCTCCTCCTCCCTGTTTAATAGGCCTTGGGAGGTCTCCGCAAAGCCTCCTCCACTCCTAGGGTCAGAGATGTGGAGGCTGGGCAGGGGAGTTAAAAGGAAGGAGGGAATAGCCAGTGCTGGCTACTAAGGGAAGGAGAGCATGGAAGAGGGGAAGCTGAAATGTCTGCAGAAGTGGAGAGTTGCCAGAGGAAACAACAGAGAATATATTAAAAGGGTGTATAGAGTGGGGGTGGAAAGAGAAAAATGCATGCATTTTAGTAGATGCACGTGTAAATGCCCAGGGAAAATGCTGGATTGTGACGTCTTTGGCTTCCTTTCTAGGGTTTTTTAACAAGGATTGCAGGCGTGCTTCTGTAACCACCGGGTCAGATCTTTATGGCTCTGTAGCAAAGCCTTCCTTTCCCCCAACCAAGGTTTTGTAGCAGTTTGTGGGAGGGATTCCCCCTCCACCTCTCATAAGTCTCAGCTTCTTGAAGTGGATCTGAATGCAAAAAGAGAAAACGGGAGGGCAGCGAGAGGAAAGGAAAGAGGAAAAGAAAGGAAGGGAAAAGGGAAAAGAAAGACATACATCCCTAATTATTTGTGCATTTCATAAGCTGGAAAGGAAAAAGAAAAGGAAAGCAAAGCAAAAAGGAAAGGAAAAGAAAAGAAAAAGGAAAGGAAAGACTTGCATCTCTAACGATTTATGCATTGCACAAGTTGGAAAGGAGAAGGGAAAGGAAGGAGGCTTTCTTAAGATCTGTGGTGGCTCTTAGGGTTGCTCTTGAGTCCGAATTTTCACCTCCTGGCCTGTTCTGTTATGCAAAGGATCTGAGCTCTCCTAAAGGAAGGAGAGGGAAGAAAGTCAGTTGTGCAGGAAAGGTTTTGTCTGCAGACAGACGGTAATAAACACGCCATCGATCTGCAAAAATCTCTCCTGGGTTTGTGGCTGTCAGCTGCTTTACAACCAAGAGCGGTTGTAAATAAAACCTGGCTACGTGCACATGACTGTATGCACTGGGCAACCAGCAAATGTTGCCACACACACACACACACACACCGCATGCACACTTTGCTCAGCTGGCATGTGCTGTTCCAGAAGGCCACAACAGGTTTGCTAAGAAGGACCTCAGAGTCATGTTTAAATAAAAGGGTATAATCTGAAAATGAAAGGTCTGAGTAGTGGAAATCTAAGCAGCTTTACTCAGGACTTCAGAAACAGAAGCCTAATACATTCTGTGGGATTTAATCCATAGTTATGGGCCCAAAACTGCAGCCATAATACCAATGGGTTCATTTCCAGTGTTTTTTTCCCCCTGTGGTATTGTGTGTGTGTGTGGTGAAGGAAGGGAAGGAGGCAATTTAAACGAAAAAGGGATTGTGCAGTCCCATAGATCTGTTGAAAAGTCATACTTGTTTAGTTCTATAGGTCCTACTTCCAGGCAAGTGAGACTAGTACAGTTCCTTGTAATCCTATACTCACTTTCTGTTGAATCCAAAAAACCTCACTTCCAAAATAATAATCTATATAGGCCTACACAGGAGTGTTAATCGCCTCTGTTGAAGTGAATTGAGTTTTATAAATCTTGTTTAGTACTTAGGGAGGGACATCTGCCTGCCTTTGTGAGGGAAGCCCATTCCTATGCTTCTTTCTGCAAAGGATCTCCAGACTCACAAGGCCAACAGAGGTGTGAGATCTTGTAGCCAGTTTCAGGCACTTAAGATCCAAAGCACACAGCAGAAATAATCAAGTTGGCTCAGTGCTAGGGAATCCTGGGAATTGTAGTTTAATGTGGCACCAGAGCTCTCTGACAGAGAAGGCTAAATGTCTCACAAAACTACAATTCCCAGAAATCCCTTAGCATTGAGCCAGGGCAGTTTAAGCAGTCTCAAACTGGATTATTTCTGCAGTGTGTTTTGGACCTTATTTTGTTACCAGACTGAGATTAGTCTAAGAATAGATCTCAAACAAAGCATTGTTCTCTCATGTCATTTTCAGCAGTTGCTTCTTAATTTTATTATATTGATTCGTTTTACAGACAAGCTAGGATCTGAAGCTGTCTCTCCCGGATCTCTGTGTAGTGATGAAATGTCCCTTGTACAAAAGCCACAGTTTTTATTTTTCAAGGGAGTAGACACAACCACATGGCACTCACAACATCCTTGTCCCTGCAACTTCCATTTCTGCTGGGCTTTACATGGGAGCTGTTTGGTTTATTAACTTCATTATCATTTTTGGATTTTGGATCGTCCACAGACTGGTCAGTCAACTCTTTCCTCTAAAGTTTTCCTAACTAATTTTTGCTCTGATTTATATGAAGTTGAAGTTCAGGTCCAGGGAATACAAAACTCTGATGATACTGTATTTTGTTAAAATTACACTCCCTCAGTGGAAATGACCCCACCTTCCAAAAACTGAGGTTTTGAAAAGAAAAAGAAACAACTATTTACATCAAAACCAGCATACGGAGGAGGGAAGATAGATTATATCTGTCCTCTGTCAGAAACCCCCAAACATTTAGGTAGGCCATTTTCCCCTAATGTGAGTATCTCCACATTTTTTGGACTGTAGACCTCATTCCTGATTGTGAGAGTTGTGCTCCAACATATTTGGAGGGAAGAAGGTTGAAGAAAACCTGTTATGTATAAACATAACAATCCCTGATATTATAGGCCATAGATGTAGTGACTGAGGAATGCAAGGGTGCCAGTATTTTCAGAGGTCACCTTACCATGTCTTGTCTTGAGAAGTCCAGCCTTTCAAACCGAAGTCCTCTGTATGCCTTTGCCTCAAAGTGCACCGATATGACATTGTGTAATAACATAATCTTGTGATTGTTGTGTGCCTTCAATTTATGGAGACCCTAAGGCGAACCTACAATGTGGTTTTCTTGGCAAGATTTGTTCAGGGGAGGTTTGCCATTGCCTTCCCCTGAGGCTGAGAGAGTGTGACTTGACCAAGGCCACCCAAAGGATTTCATGGCTCAGCAGGGAATCCAACCCTGGTCTCCAGAGTCATAGTCCAACACTGAAACCAGTACTCCACTCTGGCTCTCATTGAATCTATTGCTCAGTAGTAGTGGAGTCTCCTTCCTCAGAGGTCTTTAAACAGAGGCTGGATGGCCATCAGTTGGGAACGCTTTGACTGTGAGTTCCTGCATGGCAGGGGTTGGACTGCATGGCCCTTGTGGTCTAATCCGACTCTATGATTATATGATCTTCCTTTTTCATAAACCTTCCTTTATCCTAATTGTACACCCCCACTTCTTTCCCCCCTTTTATTTTAGATGGAGAAAGGAGCACCATAACCTGAAGGTTATAACCTTTTGAAGAGAGACTCTGGTCCAAAGCACACACTGCAGAAATAATCCAGTTTGAGACTGCTTTAACTGCCCTGGCTCAATGCTAGGGGATCCTGCAAAGTGTAGTTTATTTTGTCAGCGGATCTCTCTCTGACAGAGGAGGCTGGATGTCTCACAAAGCTACAGTTCCCAGAATTCCCTAGCCTTGAGCCAGGGCAGTTAAAGCTGCCTCAAACTGGATTGTTTCTGCAGTGTGTTTTGGAAGAGAAACACTGCTAGGGACTAAAGGCAAAGGAGAGCAGCCAGAAACAGAGGGATGCTGCCCGGATGCAGTAAGACTGACGACCATTAGGTGGAGCTGGAGAGCTAACCTTGTCAAGGCAAGGCGTCCTTCTCCTCTGCAACTCCCCCTGCAAGAAATCGCCTAATAAACCTATTGAGATCTTAAGGACCTCCTTTTCCGGGGGGGGGGGGAGAGAGAAAGGGGGACAGGAGTCAAGGTCAAAGTTAAAGTCTGATTTATTGCGAGTGGAAAACTGCCCCTCCCCCCCCCCCCCAGTAGCAGGGTCCTCAATGGCTGGTGCACAGAGCACTTTGCTGGGCCCCAAACCAACCAGCCCACCCACCCCCTGGCTCCCCCTCTTCTGTTTAATTCCTCCAGCTTCAATACCAAAGACTGGAGAGGTGGGGGTTGGGGATGAGGGTGGGGACCTTCCCTCTAGACAGCAGGAACCGAACTTGCTTCCAAAGAAAATCCCAGACAAAGCCTACAGTGGTGGCGTAAAAGGGGAGGAGCAGGCTGGGGAGCTGAGAGAGAAAGGAGGGCTCTAACTACCGAGAGTGGAGAGAGAAAGGATTGCTCCAACTACTACTCCAACCTCCCCCACCCCAGAAAAATCAGCCAGAGACCCATATGTAGATCAAGTACAAAACCAGATCGAAATCAGTCTTCTGAAAAAGCACTTTTTTAATGCATTACCAAAAATCCATCTGCTGCGTCATTGTGGTCTTTGTAGACAGGAGCAAGGAGGGAAAAGAGCCCAGCATCCTTGAACTTGGCCTCTGCGCCTTCCATTTATGTGAGTGCACTGATCATGAACTTTCTCGTTAGGTTTTATGTATTTACACTCCTGGCCCGTCTGAGGTGGAACACTAAAAAAGGATCTGACCTTATCCGGCATGAGGAAGGCCATCGGCTGGGGGTTTTGTAGCAGCTTTGTTGGAGGTTTTACAATCCATCTCGCCTCTGCTGAAAGGCAGGAGGAGGAGGCAGATGGCTTAAAGGGAATTTCTCCAGTACTTACCAACTATACAGAGGCTGAGCAAAACATCTCCACATTAGTTTTGCACTTTAACACGGCTATGTCTTTGAATGCTGCTGCCTTTGTTGTTTCTGTTGTTAAACCAACTGGAAATTTCTCATGTTTCAAACTGAAAACACAACCTTTCTTTCTTTGCAAAACCATTTCGTGTTTGTCTCTCCAAAATATATTTTCCTCTGAATTAATTTCCTCCCCTTGCTCATTCATTTCTTTTATTCCTGCTACTTATTAGGATGTTTTCAAAGCTATAGCCGTGTTTTTAGTCTGTAGAATAAGAATGCAAAGAGATCTTGTAGCACCTTCGAGACTCACTGAAAGAAAGAAGTTGGCAGCACCACCTTTCCTTGATTTCAGTCTACTTCCTCCGATGCTTTTGGTGTTTTGATGTTTATTAATGCTTGGTCCTGGATTGGCACTGTTTATGCAATCTCTGTGGAGTCCAGGACAAGTTATGTACATGGGAATAGAAGTACAAAATTAAAAAATAAAAATAAATAGACAACTATATTGTACCGATTTGATGCACACACACACACACACACACACACACCCCTAATAACCTACACACATCTTTGATGAAGCAAGTTCCATTAAAACCATCAGGGCTCAGTTCTAAGTGACATCCTTCCTGAGCATCAGAATGAGAGACTTACATATTTAATACACAAGTATATTATGCATTTCAGTTGCCCAATAAACGTATCACTGATGTATTTTTGTTTGCATTTGTTAAATAGCCAATACAGCTACCCTGGCATATTTAATAATCCTTTTGCAAAATAAGATCTTCTTCCAGAAAGACTTCCTTTTGATTAGGGTTGCTTCAAACCTCTTCCTTTCCCAATTTGTTTGGAGATTAAACACATAAAATTAAGTGGAATTTAACAGGAGGAATTAATATATTGGAACATCAGACCAATAGCCGACCATGAAAGAGGTTACGTTTCCTTCTCATCTGTCCATCTCCCTATTTCCTTCCTTTAGGGATCCATCCCAAATCATACAAAAATGGAGATTCTAAACAAAGGTCTCTCTTGCTATTAGAAAGCATTGATGCTCAAGAGCAGTAGAAACTGAAGTGCTAGACACAATCATACTACAAAATTTTAATCAAATCAAATCAATTTAACCAGGGATTGGGTCTGGTAGTAAATCCTGTTGCCCATACAATACATCTCCTCTCCCCAATCCACTCACAAAACACAAAAAGACAGGAATGAGGAGCAACCTTTAAGTACTTTCCTTCTAAGCACACAGACCTAGAAGCGAGTCAAGTAGGTTTCAGTGGAACTTGCATCCAAAACTCGATACAAAGCAAAATGTTAAAATCCAATAGCGGTAGAAAGGATCCCTTCCCCCTTTTATCCTGCAGCGAGATGCTACGGTTTCGGAGAGATTTATTCCCTGCAGGGCTACACAATCCTTGCATATATTGCACACACACAACGCGCACACACACACAAAGCAATAATGCTTCAAACTTCAACGGTGCACATCAACTCTGTAATAGCTAATGGAATAAATCAGGAATCCCCATCCATTTCTATGCAAGTTTACTTAGAATAAAGGCCCACTAAAATTAGTGCCAGTTACTTCCAGGTAAGAATGTATAGGGTTGCAAACTAGACAATTCTCTTCCTTCTTTCAGTGTCTTTAAAGGCACTTATCATGAGTTGTTGTTGTTGTTTTTTATTAGTAGAGTATGCAGATTTATTTGAATGCAATCGGCCGCCTATGATTAACTGACAAAAAAGGAATTCTTCAGTCGCTGCTCAGCTTCTCTTATACAGGCATGCAGTCCTAAACCATACATTATAGATAATTCAGATGTTTTAATAAAGATTGTTAGCTCTCCTATATACAAGTGCCCTAAAAGACAGGTTGTGTCCTCTGTGTGCGTGTGTGCATGTGTACATATATATATATTGATATATATATCAATTTCTCATAGAGATTAAAAAAGGAGGACTGCTCCTTCCCAAAAAATGCTGTTCAAGGGACCGAAAGCAAACCGAGCCCATCGCGGTTTCTGTTGTGAGGATTTATTTAAAATTCGGTTCGA
>NC_056527.1:94065478-94065849 GCF_019175285.1 Sceloporus undulatus
GGGTGCCGGTGGTGCTGGTGGTTGTACTACTGCTGCCGTTGGCGTTGTTGGCGTTGCTGTTCTTGACCTTGGCCACCACTTTCTTCTCCTTCACCCGCCGGTTCTGGAACCAGATGGTGATCTGTCTCTCGGTGAGGTTGGTGGCGGCCGAGATCTTCCTCCGCTTGTCCTTGGTGATGAACTTGCTGCTGGAGTACTCCTTCTCCAGCTCCTTCAGCTGCCCTTTGCTGTAAGGGATCCGTTTCTTGCGGCCTCGGCGGAAGGTGCAGCCCTCGCCCGGGTGTTGGCCCACAGCCTCTGGCCAGAGAAAGGGAGAGAGAAAGGATCAATGAAAGCAGGAAGGAAGAAGGGAAGGAAGGAAAGAAGGAAGG
>NC_056527.1:94065949-94091827 GCF_019175285.1 Sceloporus undulatus
GGGAGGGAGGGAGGGAGGGAGGGAGGGAGGGAGGGAAGGAAGGAAGGAAGGAAGGAAGGAAGGAAGGAAGGAAGGAAGGAAGGAAGGAAGGAAGGAAGGAAGGAAGGGGCTCCGATCCCAAAGGATGGGCTGGCCACCCCTCAACTTTCCATGGATCTCAAGCTAAGCCTTTAGAGATAGATAACCCTTCCGTCTAAATTCTGGTTTTCTCAGCCCTTCTTCTTTTAAAAAAAATTCTGCGGGTTTTCTGCCTCCTCTTTTTTCCTTCTCTGTCTTTTTAAGACTCTCCAGACCCCCCCCCCTTTCCCAATTTTTTTTCCCCCTTCGTTTAAAAGTCTTGATCACACACACACACACACACACCTTTCTCCAGATTCCTTTCTCCCGACTCCCTTGTTTTGTAAAAGGCGACCAACTTTTTCTAGCTGTGAACTTGCCTCCTGGCTTCCAAGGCCCACAGACTCTGGCCCTGTTTTGCTTCTCGCGGCCCCTTCTCTCTCCCTCTCTCCCTCTCTGCCTCCAAGACCCTCGCCCCACTTTTCTTCTCTGGCCCCGTCTCTTTGTTTTTAAGGGCTCCACGTTTACTACTCTTTGCATTTCTTTCTCTCGGACCCGCGCTCTATCTTCCCCCCTTTCCTTCCGTTCGCTTTCTCTTCCCCCTTTTCTCCTTCTCCTTTTCTTCCCTTTTTTTCTTCTTTTCTTTCTCCTTCTCTTTCCTCATTTCTCCTTCTCCTTTTTCCCCTTTTCCTTCTCCTCCTCCTTTCCTTTTTCCTCTTTCTCTTTCCCCGTTTTATCCTTCTTTCTTTCATCTTTTCTCGTTCTTTTTTTCCTTTCACCTTTTCTCTTTCTCCCCTCCATCCCCTTTTTCGCTTTCTCTTCTCCCCCTTTTCCTCTTCTCCTTCTCTTCCCCCTTTTTCTCCTTCTCCTTCCCCCATTTCTCTTTACCCTTCTCCTTTTCCTTCCCCCTTTTCTCCTTCTCCTTCCCCCTATTTTTCTTTCTCTTTCCCTTTCCCCTTTCCCCTTTCTCATTCTCCCTTTTCTCCTTCCTCCATTTCTCTTTCTCCTTCTCTCCCCCCCCCCGTTTCTCATTCTTCTTTCCCTCCTTTTTCTTCTTCTCCTTCTCCTGCCTCTTCCTACATTTCTCTTCCTCCTTCTCCTCTTTCCCCCTTTTCTCTTTCCTCTTTCTCTGGGGCTGAATCATTCTCCCTCTCCTCAATTCTTGGGGCCCCGCATGCCGTCATCGCCGCTCTTTCGACTTCAGGCTGATGGCGGAGGACAGTAAAGTCTCTCCTGTCTCTCTTTTCTCTCTCTCTGCAATCTATATAGATCTGCATAGCCTCCATTACAGGCCTCTAACTTATTATTATTATTATTATTATTATTATTATTATTATTCCCCAGTGAGGAAACATTGTTTGTGTTCATGTCTGTTTACAGTTATTCTACAAATAATAATAATAATAATAATAATAAGGGAAGATTGATCTTATAAATTAGTATTGAATTATCATTCACTTTTACACAGCTTGCCTTTCTGTTATTACTGTTGGTAATAATTGATGTTCGTGACACTCAAGTAAATCCTACTGTTAGTCCAGAGCAGAGCAAAACCATTCGTTCAATTGGATTTGGCCACGTCTTCAGCGAGTCAATGGGTCTCCTCTGGTTGGAAGAATGGCATCCCAGCTTAAGGGTTTTGAGGAGAAGAGGGAAATGTTTGTACTGTGTTTTTTGGATTGTAAAATGCTTTGAGTCCAATTTTTTTTTGGGGGGGGGGGAAGCAGCGTACAAATAAATATAAATATAACAACAATTACAAGAGCATTGGGAAACTGGCCAACACTGCGTTGTTGGTGGATCTTTGGCATCCTAAAGAAGCCTCCCCTCCTATTTATTAATACATTGCAGGCAAATCTTCCATATTTGTGCCAATATTCTTACCAAATACACCCTCCACAATGAAGCATCTTTAAAATCTAGACATAGCTGGAGGAAAGGGAATGTGGGAATGCAGACTTTATGAGGAAAGCAACCCAGTATCTGGGCAGTTTCGAGGAACGTGGTTTGTAGCAATCCATACAGTATTACTAAAAGTAACATGGCTGCTTGGTGTTGTACAATCCTACTCCTGGATTAATGCTAGTCCAGGATTAAAGCCTTGCATAAATGCAAGGTAAATGTTCACACAGCTTTCTATTCTTGGACACCAGACAGTTGTTTCAGGGCAAACAACCACAAATCTGAAGCAAAACGATTTGTGGATAACCACCTCTACCAAATCTCTTCCAGTATATAAACATTTTAAAAATTTAATTAAATGCGGAGGAAAGAAAAATACAAACCATGGGTTTTATTGGCTAGTTTTTCATTCATTCTCAATGATATATTGCTATTTTTCCCCAGTACAGTTGTTACTTAAATTTTAGATAGGTTTGTATGTGAATACTGGCAAAATCATTTCAACATATTGTTCCCGAAATGTGTCTAACTAAAATGAATGCAGGCCCTCGTTGCAGCCATATTTTACATACAGAAGAGAGCCATATTGCTTTGAAAATCTGTATGAAACCATTCAGGAATCAAGCTGCATTTTGTACATTGAGAGAATGAGACAGAAGACTGTATGGTAATGATTTTCAATCCTAAAATACATATTCTGGAGCCTAAATCCATTTGCTAGTCCGAACTGGATTAAATCCTGAGTAGCAAATCCACATGTATAAACCTCCCTGATTCCATGGGTCTTCTTTGTTATCTTTATACTCCAACTTTTGAGTCTAGAAATTGGATATGAGTTCATTTAAAACCAAAGACAAGACACACAGGTCTGCTCTAGTTGAAGGTATATTGTGTTAGACTCCATTATATTTTCATCTCACTGAAAGAGATACAGAGACTGCTCTTGGAAGCAGCAGACTAGACCCAAGTTTAGTTAAAACAGGCCCATCCCAATCAATGGAGCTTAAGGTAGTCATGAGCAACCTAGCTTCCATTGATTTTAATGAGTGTGCTCTAAGGATGACTAAATCTGGATCCAGAATATTGGATTTAACATGCTTAAACTGGTGCTGCTTAAAAGTACCTCTACTGGAGTTACTGTTTAAATACTGGGTTTCTGAGACAGAGGTTTTGGCATGTGCTTCCTGTCTGTCTGGAGTAATGCTTTCCTGCTGAGATGTTAATAAATAACACTGGATGCTGGTGGTGGATCTTACAGTATTATATATTACTGAAATATTCATACCGAATATTTATACTCCTTGGCAGCTGCACTGCCACAACCATACTGTGCTGTGGGAATAGAAAGGCGCACACATTAGTGCTGTGCAAATTATTGTTGTTGCTATCTGCATGACTCCATTTGAAGAGTTATGAATTCATTTAATTGCCCATTGTAGTTGTGCTGCCCAGGATAAGCAGCAATGTTGCATAAATGAATCTAGGCATTACAGTGAGTCAGTGGCCCTGTCAAGGCAGGACCTGGGGCCAAATGTCCAGGTCAAGAGCAGAACAAGCAGAAGGATCAGCTTCCAAATACACTTTGTGTGATTATTACATTTTGAAGTAATGCAGTCAAAAAAATGCCTTCCATAAGAGCACTAAGACTGAATCTGCACTACAGAAATGAATGCAGTTTGTGGCTCCATGCTATGCTGTTCTGGGATCTGTAGTTTGTTGTGACATCAGAGCCCTCTGACAGAGAAGGCTAAATATCCCTTAAAACTACAGATCCCAGGATGCCATAGCTTTGAGCCATAGCAGTTACAGCAGTGTCAGATTGCATTATTTCTGCAGGATAGATTCAGCCTCAGTTACCTAATTCTACTAGATGGGGAAAGTCTTCTGCAGGAGCTGTGCTCAGATTCATGGTCATGGAAGGACTTCGGTTAGTAACATCCATTTAAACTAGGTTTGTTCAAGAGAGCTTCCTGCTACATTTTGTGTGTGTGTGTGTGTGTGTGTGTAAAATTTAATAAAGACTTTAAAAAAACAAATATATATATATATATATATATATATATATATATGGAGAGAGAGCTTCCCGCTATTGCACTCTTACTTTTTGATGTGCTCCTGGAAACTGAAATATTAAATCAGAGTAACAGATAATGCAGGTGCTTAGACTTTTGTTACAATCAGTTCTGGACAAAATAAAACCCTATCCTGCTATTCATTGATCTCTATGAAGCTTCAGGATGGATCTAGAAATTTGCAGCAGACTGACTTGGGGCCCACAGCCTTACAGCTACATAATGGCAATAAGACTGAAGCTGCTGCCACAGTGTAGAAATACAGCAGTTTGATGCAACTTTAACTCCCATGGCTCAATGGTATGGAATTATGGGATTTGTAGTTTGACAGGGCACCAGAGCTGTCTGACAAAGAAAGCTAAATATTTCCCAAAACTACAAATCCTAGAATTCTATAGCACTGAGCCACTGCAGTTAAAGTGGCATGAAACTTCTGTATTTCTGCAGTGTGGTTACACTCTGAGTTTTGGGTAATGTTGATAATGCACACATGCATATACAGTATACATATAAATAAACATATACATACACACATATGCATATATACAGTCATGCCATGAGCTTTATATACTTATTTTTCAGACACAGGCCCAAAACTGCAGAAATAATCCAGTTTGACACTGATTTAACTGCCCTGGTCCAGTGCTAGGGAATTCTGGGAATTGTAGTTTGACAGAGAAGGTTCAATGTCTCACAAAACTACAGTTCCCAGGGCAGCTAAAGCGGTCTCAAACTGGATAAATAAATAAATAAATAAATACTCTTGGTGTGCTATTTTAACTAGCTATGTTGTCAATAATAAATCCTTGCTGAGAGGTCACACAACATTGCAGTATGCTGCATCAACATGGCTTTTCAATTTAGGTACTGAGTGGCTTATATAGAATTCAGTAATGGTCTACACTGAAATAAAGCTAATACTATATGGTTTGAAACACTTGCGTGTATGTGCCTTCAAGTTGCCTGTCACCACGAGGCCATGAATTTCATAGGGTTTTCTTTGGCAAGGAAAACTCAGATGCCTTTGCCAATTTCTTCCACTCAAATATGGCCTACATGACCTGGGATTCGTTGGTGGTCTCCCACCCAGGTACTAAACATGGCTGATTCTGCTTAGCATGCTTACCTACTAATAAATTAGTTTAAGACTTTATAACTGCATTTGAGTCAGTATGAATTATGGACAAGGCAGACAGATTTGTCTTAAGGTTCTATCTTGTATGAGACCCCAAGGACAAGAATAGTTCCGCTTAGGTGTTTTCTTTTTAATTAATAAAGCAGAGAGATAAATGTTTATTTTTTTAATTTGCTAAAACGATACCCTAGGAACATTTTTAGGCAAACACACTGTGATACAAACTAACACAACCAGGGCAGCAAATGGTATCTTCCTCCCTGTCTGCCCCACTTCCAACCCCAGAGAAAACGCACAGTATCCCAGAGCATCCCATTTATTTTGGACAGAAAATCTCACACACTCTTTTGTTATGACTGCATTTTTATAGGCAGGAAAGGGGGCTTCCTGCCTGTAAAATACAATCAAAATAAATTAAATAACTAACAATTTCCTGTCATTTTATGACACTTACACATTTCTGCTTAAGGACAGGGCCAGCTCTGTGCAAAATCATAATAAAGTCAAGAAGTGAACTACTAAGTCCATTCTCAGCTGATTGTCCAAGGACTGCCCATTAGGCCTGCAACCCAAGGGATCCTCTCCTCCTCAGAATGGCCAAAGAAATAACAAGACCTGAACCATAACTTGGGAAAGCTCATTTGTCTTTGGGATCACAACTCCAAAAATCCTCCAGGCCATCCTTGCCAATGGCCATGGGGACTGGTGGGTTTCTGAGTGTTGTAGTCCAAAGAAAAGGAGGATGACATTATTGTTGTTATTTGTGAGCCACCTTGGGTCCCTTTTTGGAAGAAAAGCAGTATAGATGTGAAAATAATAATAATAATAATAATAATAATAATAATAATAATAATATGGAAGCGCTGGCTTGGATTGAAGTGAATGTCTTAGTTTCAGCCACAACCTGCAAGTCCTAGCTATGGTGGTTGGTCAGTTTCTGAGTGTTGTAGTACAAAAAGGAGGATTGTAGTGTTGTTGTTGTTGTTGTTGTTTGTGAGCCTCCTTGGGTCTCTTTTTGAGAGAAAGGTGGCATATAAGTGAAATAATAATAATAATTATTATTATTATTACTATTATTATTTGGAAGCTCCAGCTTGAACTGAAGTGAATGGCTTAAGGGTTTCAGCCCCAGCCTGCAATGGTCTGAAGTCTGCAGAAGGGTCTGGAAAAAGGAAGGTGCCATGACCCCTTGTGGTGAAACCCTTTCTAACATTCCTCATCCCAATGGTCACTGGAGGACCTCGCAGAGCATCATGGGACTGCAAGAGCTGAAAGGAACAGCCAAGACCAAGAGTAATCTAACCCACAAAACCTCCTTGCACCCAGAGGCACTCCATCCCTTTCAAATCCTGCCACAAAATCTCTATAGGAAGGTTACATTTAAGACCACAGCCCCATGCACCATCCTAGGCCTTCCAGAAACCTACTGTTTGTGGATGTGATTTTTTATCTCAATGATATTGCGTAGTTCTTTCTAAGGTTTAAACTGAGGGACAAAATGGTAGAAACCAGGGTCGATGTTATTAATCCACAGGAACAGACCCACAGGCAGTCCATACTGCGATGAGGTCTAGTTAAACTTCCAGAAGAGTGCTTTTCTTGCTAGCCCCTTTTGTCAAATTTCAGCCCATCCTAAAAGACTAAGAGTTTTGTGGTACCTTGAAAATGAACCCATTTGAGGGAGGATTACAAGATCCAGACATATAAAGACTGAGCTGCTGTTTCTTAACCCATAGACTAGCAGAAAGGGAAACATGTCAATTTTCTTGGGCTAGATTTTGGTTAGATTTTCCTGCCACAGCCCTAAAATCAACTTGTCTTGGGATATCGAGTCTTACCATTTCTTCATCCCACTTGTACAGTAATCCCTTCCCTCTACATCTCCCCTAAACAATCTGGAACCAACCTGATGATCCTGCACAACATTTCTCAGAGAAAAGGAGCCCTGTTTCCAATGGATTGGAACAGTTTGTGGTCCAAGCAGCACTATCCGATTAAAAACAAAGAGCCGATGGAATAAAAAGGATGGAAGCGAGGAGGAGGAAATCGAGGGAATATCCTGATTTAAATCAGGAAGCCCTGTGCCTAACAATAGCTGCAGAGTATAGCTGTTTTAAAGAGACTGGAGGGATTTTGGGGGGTAGAGATACGATCATATTAATAAATAAATCTTAACTAATAAATGATAAGATGAGAGGTAAATCTTAACCCTACCTGCCTGCAGTTCCTATGCAGTGACAAAGAAACCACCAGCTGTTTTGGACTGGTTAAGGACTACTTCATGATGGGGGAAAGGCCATCTTCGTATGCTCAGGGATACTCTCATCTTTCTTATTACCCTACAGGTGTGTTTACACATTATGATCGTACTCTAATGTTGGAGGATTGGGACCAGCTCCTATTAAATTCCAGTTGTCCTCAGCAATGGACAATAATTAGGAGCCAAATGGATCCAAGGTTTGTTAACATTGTTTTGTTTCATTGTTTTAAAAACCAGTCCAAATTTCCGAAGAAAGATGTGACAGAAGTGAAGAAGGGAAGGCCAGCATTTCCAATCCCTGAGTTGCTGGAGCAAGATTTATAGCAAAACCTAAACACTGTTAATAATTTGAAGGCCTCTGTTTTGCATTCTCTGTTGGAAGACAGTGAGACTTTTACATGGCTCTTGTTTTATGGAATCCAGTGCTTTGGAGTTCATGCCCAGCCAGGGTTATCCCTACTTGTTTTAACCTCCTACATAATTTTGTAATAATAATCCCGGCGACACAGAGAGCGATTCATATGACACTCAGTCACAGTAACCCCTCTGTGTGCAAAATATAAAACAGGAATTCTGCAGCTGGTTACTTTCCGCTCTGAGTTTCTCTCTTTATCACTGACAATTTAAATAATGTGTGCATATATGTAGGCCTATGCACATTCACATACAGTCCATGCACACAGGCATACACACTTCTGGCAAAAATACATACCCACAGTATCAGAAATAACTTTAGGGAATTCCAGGTGCAAAGTAAAGTTAGGACAAAGACTGACCTCTGAGATAGAGGCCAGACACACAAAGACAGGGACATGTGTCTATAGGAAAGCTTGGGACTTCCATCCAGAACTGAGGCCTAAACTCTCCTCATCCTAGGAATTTGTGGCTCCTTGGTTTTCCTTCACACTCAAGATGGCCTGCTGTCCGAACCGTAAAAGAGGACAAGGCATGGCAAAATGCAGGACACTCCAGGAAAAGAAATGTAGGACGTGACCAAATCAAAGCTTTAAAAAAGCCACTCATATAAATATAAATTCATGCTTCTTAGTCATGCTCAAAATGGAGCACATTGTAGAATTCCTCCGGAGAGAAGCATGGAATGGAGGCAGGGTGACTTTTGTTCATTTTAATGTATGTTTTTAATAGTTATCTGTCTAATTGATGTTTTAGGGGAGGTTGGAAACTATTGGGACATGAGGTTTAGTATGTATTTTTTAACTGTAAGCTGCCAAGATTGCCATGGACAGCGAGGCGGGATATAAATAAAGTAATATTTGATTATTATTATTATTATTATTATTATTATTATTATGTCATAAAGATGTCACAAAAGAGAACAAGGCACCCCAAAATGTAGGAGAGTCAAGGAAAAAAAATGAAGGGCATGACCAAATAAAAGCTAGAAAAAAATCACTCATATAAATATATAAATCATGCTCAAAAAGAAGCACATTTTGGAATTCCTCCTGCAGAAAGGATGAAATGTAGGCAGAGTGACCAGATCTCATAAAGATGTTGCAAAGGAGGACAAGGCACCCCCCAAAAATGTAGGACATTAGAGAAAAAATGTAGGCCATTACAAAATAAATGCAAAAAAGCCACTCATATAAATATAAATCCATGCTTCTTAGTTATGCTCATAATTGGAGCACATTTTGAAATCTTTCCTAGACAGAAGATTGAAACGTAGGCCGTGTCCTGGAAAAGGAGGACGCCTGGTCTGGTCACTTTGGCCTCAGGCCCCTGTTTTTCCTTCGCACTCCGGGTGAATTACAAAATGCCCTCCATTTGGAGCATGATGCTCCAAATGGAGGGCATTTTGTAATTCACCCGGAGTGCGAAGGAAAAATTCCTCTTTAGAGGAGGAATTCAGAGATAGAGCCGTGATAAGTCTATAGAATCAAAACCTAGAGAGATCTTGCAGCAGCTTTGAGACTAAGGTCCAAAACACACTGCAGAAACAATCCAGTTTGACACTGCTTTAATTGCCCTGTCTCAATGGTAGGGAATCCTGGGAACTGTAGTGAGAGATTCAGCGTTCTCTATCAGAGAGCTCTAGTACCGCAATAAACGACAACTCCAAGGATTCCCTAGCATTAAGCCAGGGCAGGTAAAGTGTTCTCAAAAACCGGATTAGTGTGTTTTGGACCTCACTGAAAGAAAGAAATTGACAGCATGATCTTGCGCATTCAAATGCATCTGAGGAAGCAGACTAAGGTCTAGGAAATCTCCTGCTGCCAACTTCTTTCTTTCAGTGTGAAGTCGAAGGCTTTCATGGCCGGCATCCATCGTTTTTGTGGGTTTTTCGGGCTCTGGGGCCATGTCCGAGAAGAGTTTCTTCCTGACGTTTGGCCAGCATCTCTGGAATCTGGCATCTTCAGGTCTTCTTTCTTCCAGTCAGTCTCCAAGGTGCTGCAAGGCCTCTCTGCTGCCTCCTGAAAGAAAGACGTTGGCAGCATGAGCTTTCCAAAGGCATCTGAGGAAGCAGACTAACGTCTACGAAAACGCATGCTGCCGATTTCTTTCTTTCTAGACTCCTTAGGGTTGTAACTTTGGTCATTGAATGCTTTTGCGGCGAAGACAGATCGGGTTCCCCTGTTGAAAAGCCAAGGAATCAGCTCAGATGGAGGAGATGTCCTGGAAAAGGAGGACCCTTGGAAACCCAAGGGACCAGCTGAGAGGCCTGAGGAAGGGAGACGAGGGCTGAGGAGAGAGGACAAGGCTTTACCTGCAAAGGCACTTTTCCAGAAGTGTCCGACGGCGGGGCTGGGCTCCTTGGAGCAGCACATCTGAGGGCTGTTCCACCCTCCGGCCAAGGCCCAGGGCTCGTGGTAAGGGTCCACGGGGAGCAGGGCTTCGTGCCTGGCCTCCCCCGAGACCGCCGTCGGGCCTCCCAGGCTCTGGACCACCGAGACGTCCAGGTAGCCGGCCATCGGGGGCTGTCCGGGGTGGTACGCCCCTGCCGCCGCCGCGTAGCCCGGGTAGAAGGCGAACTCGGCGGGGCGGCTCTGGTACTCCTCGACGACGGCGGCGGCGCTGCAGGCCTCCATGTACTTCTCGGGGTAGGGAGGGTGCTGCGGCGGCGGAGCCGGGGCTCCGGGCTTGAGGGCGCCCCGGGCCACGCGGTAGGAGTAGTAGCCTCCGCCGAAGCAGCCGTAGGAGAAGGGCGAGGCTGTGCCGGTCGTCGAGGCCAGGCAAGGCTTGCCCGAGGGCTCCCCGGAGACGGACGGGGGGCAGTCCAAGGGGCCGGGGTAAGCCGAAGGGAGCGGGCTCCGGCAGGGGAAAGGTGGCGGTGGCGGCGGCGGCGGGGGGGCTCCGCTCAGCAAGGCCTCCATGCCGGGGCTCGTCTTGTGGGAGGCCCCCTCCGACGCCGCCGACGGCCCCGACGCCTCCTGGGCCTCCAACCGGCTCCTGCGGGGCTCCTCTCCGAAGGCCGCCTCGGGCTCCATCCAGGGCGCATGGGCCTCCGCTGCAGCCCGGCCGCTCCGTCGGGGAGAGCGGAGGCAGGAGGAGCCGGGCTGGGAGGAGTCGGGAGGGCGGCAGGGACGGAGGTTTTATGCCAGGAGGAGGAGGAGGAGGGTGGCGGCCTCCCTCCCTCCCTCCCGGCCTCCTTCCTCCGCCCGCCTGGACGGCTCCCCCGCGCGGCCCCGACGCTCCCGATGCAGCAGCAGCAGCAGCAGCCGCCGCCGCCAAGAAACCAAGGGCCGGGAAGGGCCAGAGAGGAGCCCGGCGCCCATTGGCTCAGGAGGAGGCGCCGCCGCGGAGAAAGGGAGGGAGGGAGGGGGGCTTTGGTGGCCAAGAAGAGGGGGAAGGGGGGGGGGGGGGAGGGGGCAGAAAAAAGGCGTCCCCACGTGACCAGGCCCCTCTCTAGGAAGGGGCGGCAGAGTGGTCTTTCTCAGCTTGCCTTTCCTGAAGGAGGGAGGCGAGACCCCAATTCCCACCCACCCCCAATTCGCCCTTCCCTCCCTTCCCGCTCCTCACTTTTCTTTCCCCCAGTTTCTCTTTCCCCTCCCCCAGTTCCCACTCCCCCGAGTTCCCCCTCTCTCCCCCATCGTCCCTCACTTCCTTCCCCCCTGCCGCCGCCGCCAGTCCTCTCTATCCCTCTTTCCCCCCGGTTCCCTCTTTCTCCTGTCAGGTTTCTTCCATTCCCCAACTGCTTTCGCACAGGTTTCCGTCTCCCCCCATTCTTCCTCCCCCAGTTGCCTTCCCTCCTCCCTGTTTCCTCTCCCCCAGTTTCCTCTTGCCCCCATTCCTTCTCCCCCAGTTCCTTCCCCTCACTTCTCTTCCTTCAGTTCCCCTCCCCCTATTTCCTCCCCCTCTCTCCCCCAGGTTCTTTCTCCCTCGGTTCCTTCTCCCCTCGACAGGCTCCCTCATTCCTCAGGCCCCCCTCTCCCCCCTCCAACGTAGAATTGGATGTGATTGGAGGCCAAAGAGAAAAGCACGCCCTGCATGTGGAGAGAGAAACGGAGTGGCCGTTTGTGGGATTCACAACAGGGAAGGAAGAGGAAGGAAGGAAGGAAAGGAAGGAAGGAGAAGAAGGAGGAGTCAGGGTGGATCTTCCTTGAGAATGGAACTGGTGTACTTATGCAAACAACCACACAATAATAAAATGCACACAGAGCATGTGAAGAGAAAGAGAGTGAGAGAAAAAGGTATGGAAGTAATTTTGTACTAGACGTTTGTAGAATTCAAAGAGGGGGCGAAAGAAGGAATTTGGCCAGGTCCCTGGATGGACTGTTCATGGAGATTGAGTATTGATGCCAATTCTATGCACCAAAAAGGTTACATCAGTGCATAGGAGAGAGAAGGAGAGAGAGAAAGATGGCTAGAGAAGTCATTTGTGCTGCACTTCTGGCAGAATTCGAAATCAGAAAGAAGGAGGGGATTTGGTTCCAGAGCCCTGGATGATGGTTCATTGAGATTGGAACTGATGCGACTCATTAACATTGTGTGTGTGTTGTGTGTGTGTGTGTGTGTGGGTGTGTGTGTAGTGCATCTGGAGAGAGAAGGAGACAGAGGCTATAGAAGAATAGGTACTGGCCTTTTGTAAATGAAATCAGGAAAGAAGGGAGAAACCTGACCATGTCACTGAATGCCTGTTCATTTATTGCATCCTGATCCTGGCTGATAATAGGTTGTTTCCCTGTCTGCCCCCACTGCACCTCGTTTGCATTCCCTCTTACTGTCTTTGCTGCAATGGCCCAATTTTCAATACCAATTCAAAGGTTTTCTGACTCTGCGGACATGGACTTGATCCCTTTTCCTCCCTTTTTCGCAAGACCTCTTTCCGAAGTTGGGGAAATTATTAAAAGAAAATTGGTTCGGTAGGCTTATTCGAAGGGATTCTAGAAAGAGATCAGGCCCCCAAAAAGCCCAAGAGGAAAGAAGGGAGAATAAAATTTTGCCACTAAGGAAAAATGTCGATTTAGTTGGGAGAAGAATAAAGGTGCAAAGCGAAACCGGCCCGCTGTAGCAACTACTTTTGCGGGAGTTACTGGGATAGAGATTGGGAGATATTGCTCCTGGGTTGCTAAAGGCCGTTTTCTTATAGACAGACCCCGGGATGGTTGGAGGGAAGGGAAAGCAAGAACTCAGCCTCAACCAACACTTCATAAATAACTGTTGACAAGTTGAGTGTTTGAAATGCTTGGAGTAAGGGATGCGGTTATGCAGGAAGTGGGGCATCGAGGAGCCATGGTGCAAATACATGCAAAGAGAGCATGGATATTATATATATAAGACACATCTGTGGTAACAGAAATGAATCGAGGAGAAGAGAAAGGAGGGAGCCTTACGATATTTGCTATATTACATCTTATATTTGGAAGCTGAAAATAAAAAACATGAGATTTGCAAGTGTTAAAAGATATCCGTGGAGACTTCAGCTCCTAAACCTCTTGGAAGCAATATACGACTGGCTTTCAAAACTTTAGGTAGGATTTCATACTTTCAAACATCTACCAATATATGATATGATAGCCCGAAAACCTCACAAAACAACAATGATTGACTTTCCAAATAAGTATGTTCAGGATAGGATTTCATACTTCCAAGTCCGACTAGGCACCAAAATAAGAAAAGGCAAGGAATTGGTGAGCAAGTGCAGATATAAACCCATATAAAGGTCGCTTTCATCCATTTTCCAGTCAATCTGTTTCGTCTCCAATAAAATATTCCCCTGACCAGGCGTCCTCCTTTCCCAGAACATGTCCTCCATCAACCTTCTGTCCAGGAGGCATCTAAATGTCTCATTTGAGCCTGAACTAAGAACCCCACTTGATATTTGTATGAGTGTTTTTAGCTTTGGTTTGCGTTTTTCTTGAACGTCCTACATTTCGCAGCGCCTTGTCCTCCTTTGCGGTTGGGGCATCTTGTTCGCCCCTGCTTTAGTGAAAATTCGTGTTTTTTCTTCATAAAGGAAAGAGTGGTTTTTACTTTTACTTTTCGGGAGGGGTCTCTCCAATTGCTCTACTTCGTTAATTTGTATATACCGGGGTTGCAAATTAGAAACAAAACAAAACCCGGGGGAGATAGAAAAGCTTGGAAGGCGTTTATTTAAGGAGAGCAATAAAATCCTATGTATGCTTTAATACAGATTGTGTCTACGCTTGTGTGTTTCTCTCCAGATTTCTTTTATTATTGTTATTATGGTTATTATTGTTCTCTTGGATCGGCTGGGCATGGAGGAAAAGCACTGGTCTAACTGGGTGGGGAAAGGAACTGGGAGAAAGTTTGTTGTGTGCCGACAGTCGTTTTCCCCGACTTTATGGCGACCCAGGGCAACCTATCTTGGGTTTTCTTGTCAGAGGGGGGTTGCCTTTGCCTCTTCCGAGGGCTGAGAGAGTGTGATGCTTGCCCAAAGTCACTCCAGTGGCAAAGCAGGGATTCAAAGCTGCATCCACCTGGAGAAATAACCCGGTTTGGCACGCTTTAACTCTTTGTCTGGCTCAAAGGCTATGAATTCTGAGAGTTCCATAGCCTTTGAGCCAGAATTCCATACCGTGAGACCAGACAGTTAAAGCGGTGCCAAACCGGGTTTTTTCTACAGTATGGATGCAGCCCTGGTCTCCAGAGTCCAGAGCTCAAACCATTGCCCTACATTGGTTTCTCCTGGGAGAAGACCTGGTTCAGTCTTCTCCTGCAAGGGATTGAGAGCGACATTCTACAAAGGATTTTCTCCACTTTGCAAATGGAGATTATTACATAGCTTCTGCTCCCGAGAGAGGGACAAAACCGAATCACTTTAACCATATTACACCCGAGGAGTACAATGCAACTTTCATGCTAGACTAGGCTACACTATTAACAATTTAATAATATAGACTTGCATGGAAAAAAAACTTTTTTCAAGTGTACTAGTTTTAATGTTTTTGGGGGGTGCTGAATTAAAACAACAACAATCAGATGTCGTACAAAAAAAGCTCTTTTACAAATTCGGTATTTGTATCAGTTCGGTTGTTTTTTTATGAGTTCGGCTTTTGATTAATGAGGACGTAAAGTTCCAGTGGCGAGTTCTGGTGTTGTTTTTAAAGGGTTTTTGCGTTTCATATCACGAAATACAGTGGTTTTGAAAGTCTTTTGGAAGCTTTAACCTCTTTCTTACACTTGCAGCGATGATTATTTGTAAAATGGAGTAGTTCAGCCCATATTAAACACAGAACCTCAAAGCAAGTTGTAGGGGGAAAGACTCTGTGTTGCGGAGCAAATCCAATTCATATAAACCAGCATATTGTTTTTTAAAAATGTTTAATGCCCTCAGGTTTTCAAGCCGCCGGTGTAATATTCCTGCATTTAAACCAATAACATTCGGGGGTAAAAACAGCAACAAACGCTGCCCCAACTAACTCTGCTTTAAATCTACTTGAAAGCCAATAGCATTGAAATCCAACTCTTTTCGAAAGCTCCCTACTGAATAAAAGGATGGGACTGCATTAGGAAGACAGAAACAGGCAATAACTTAAACTTGCCTACAGTTCTGGTTGCTAGAAAGAAGGGGGGACCATAGTCATTTGACACTGAAATAGAAGATATTTGCAAGTTTTACATGAGTGAAAAGTTGGGAGGGGGGGTTGGGGACCTATGGAGTGAATCAAGACTGATGGTTTTCTAATTTTAAATCAAATTTAATACAGATAGAGGCAACTCTGTGGCCTGAATCGTCCAAAATTCAGTTGTAGTTCAGGTTCATCTGCCTATGAAATGTCCAACCATGGATAGGAATAAGTAAGGAAGGAACATAGATGATTGATATAAGAGAGATTATGATAAAGAGAGATAGAGATAGATAGATAGAGAGAGAGAGAGAGAGAGAGAGAGAGAGATACCTATGTTGTATACCTGGCAAAACACTGAGTTCTTAAGGCAAGGGTTGGAAAACTTTTAGACTAAATCCTACACTTGTTTATCTGGGAGTAAGCCCCACTGATTTACTCAGCGTATTTCGGATTATTGATTTCATATTTCGAGTGGACCTAATAAGGGAATGGCTCCCGTCCCATGATTTCAGTGGTTTGTCCTAAGGACGAGATCCAACGGTTTGTCCGGTTCGCAGTCTCACTCACTCCCCAGCTGCAAACGAGAAATAACTTTTGATCCCTTCTTTTGGTAAAAAACTAACGACTAACGAAGCCGAGGGAATCTGCATCCTCCAACCTCCCTCCCAATAATAAATTCGGTTTTAGTATTGCATGGAAACATAAGTTGGGGAGGGTAAAAATGAAAGCGGGGGGTGCATTTTGTTTGTTTTAAATTAGATAAAGCTTTGCCAAATCTGAAAATCAAGCAGACATAATGTTTCAGATGTGGTCTGTGTGACCTGTCTCCTCTTTCCTCTCTCTCTCTCTTTCTCTCTCTCTCTCGGTTCTAACCCGCCTTGGGAGTCTAGCACTTGTGGTTGAAAAGAGACCTTTAAATGCGCTTTTTAATTAATTAAGGAAATGTCGCTGAATGGTTGCATTCCCCTAGAGTGGCGCTAGCACTTTATTTAAAACTTGGCAGGCTATGACAAAGATAAAAAACTGTGTGTGTGTGGGTTTTCGTGGGGGCTAGCAGTACCATTGTGTTGAATCGTAAACCATCTTGACTGGTGCTTTTTTTATAAATCTAAAACTGATTTATATTTTATCAGATCGAAACCGATCCTAAGGTTCACGAACACCTTCCTCATTAATGCTCTTTAGGATTATATTATAATGTAAATTCTAATGTTTGCTGCAGGCTCGACCTTGTAATTCATTCCTTGAATCTGTTAAGAGACCTCAGACCCCAAATTTGTGGACCCTTACTGAAAACGAATGCATTTCTCATGACTTTGTAAACCGATGGAGCATAGAAAGAACATGCAATATGTTTCAAGATAAATACCTTTTGCATTTAAAGCACGAAAAGCGCTGTGGGTTTTACCACGGAGTACAGTATATTCCTAACAAAACTGAACAAATACTAGATATGATCAGAAACAGCCAGAATTTGGATCATCGACTTTAGTGCTGCAGCAATGGTCTTCTCATCCGTTCTAACTGGGAATGCCATAATCCTGGTCCGGTGCAAATAATATCTCCAACTGTGGTCCAAAGCACACACTGCGAAATAATCCGTTTGAGACGCTTTAACTGCCCTGGCTCAGGCTAGGGAATCCTGGGATTGTAGTTTATTGTGGCCCCCAGAGGTCTCTGGACAGAGAAGGCTCAATGTCGCACCAAAAGATACAGTTCCCAGCACTTGAGCAGGGCAGTTTAAAGCGGCTCAGACTGGATATTCTGCAGTGTGTTTGGACCTGTGTCCTTTGAAGGCGCAATACGTAATTTACAGGTGTATCCCAGAATATACCGAATTTACAGGATAAATAATAAATTTAGTATACACGCAGCTATTTTTACGGAGACTGTTCAGAGGAGGCGTGCCATTTCTTTCCTCTGAGGCTGAGAGAGTGTGACTTTTATGGAGTCACACTCTCTCGCCTCAGAGGAAAGAAATGGCAAACCTCCTCTGAACAAATCTTGCCCAGAAAAAAAATCGTGATAAGATCATTTTAGGTTTGTCAAAAGTAGGAAACGACTATCATAATTTAAGACAACTTGGCAGCCATCCTTTTTTTTTTCCTATCAAGACAAATTCTGCAGACAATTTACAGACTCTAGGAGTGTCCACATTGCAAAATTAAAACAGTTACACACACTTTAACCATGACAGTTAAAGGGGTGGGTCAAACTACTTTTATAAGAGTGTTAGTTTTGTTAGGTTAGCCAGGTTAGTGAAAGTCGGCTTTATGGAGTAGTATGTTGCGGAGGATAGACACTGGCAGCCATGGAAACCCACTGGGCAAGTCCACCTCTCAGCTTCAGAGGAAGGAAGCGGCAAACCTCCTCTGAACAACCTTGTCCAGAAAAAAAATAACCGTGATAAGGTCGCTTTAGGTTTGCCAAAAGTAGGAATTTTAGCATCAACAATTTAGGCAAGATTGCTGTTGTGTACTACTTAGAACTGCATGAAATCTCGTGTATTCGGATTCTTTGCTACAATACCTTTAGGGTTGGATTAAAAGTCTGGAGACCAGGTTCAGTTCCTATTTGGCCATGAAACCCACTGGGTGACCTTGGGAGGTCACACCGCTCCAGCCTCCGATGAAGGCATGGCAACAATCTTATCAAGGAAACCCCATGAAAAGCGTGCCTAGGTCACCATAAGTCAGAAACGACTTGAAGGCAACCAACAACAACAACACCCAGGGTTGTTCCCTAACCTTGTTCCCCAGATGTTTTGGACTCCAACTCCCAGAAGCCCCAGTCAACAGTCAGATTCTGGAAGCTGCGTTCAAAACATCTTGAGAACCAAGTTTGGGAACTACTAAGTTTAGCCTTTGAAAGGGTGCGTTTCCTGAATCAGATCAACGGGATCCTTTGGAAAGGAAGAGATGGGCGATTTTCTTCATCCCTGAGAGTCACGAACAGATGGCTCCTTGTCTTACAAGGCATCACTAATTAGTTAAGGATCCATGTCAAAGGAGGGATCGTTCAGACAATAGCCATGTGTGCTAGGAAGCCCTGGTGGGCCGTTGCTGGATCTGGGATTCAGACAGCGAAGTATGTCTGCCCTTCCCCTGTTTTTTTCTCATCCAAGCCCCCCTCCCTCCCCAAACAGTCCATGCATCCATTGCTAGGAAGCGGACTGGAACATTGTGCCTCTGCACTGGGACTACGTGACCTGAACCGTCTGTATCCCATCGAGATAGACCTATTGAACTACCTGGGAAATGGGTGGGACACAGATTGTGTAAATTCTTCTTCAGGTTCAATGGATCTATTCTAGACATAGGTCCCTACCAAAACCCAGAACCAGTTTGTACAACTCTTGTCTCCGAAGCAGGGTGACCAGACCACCAAAAGTGAAAACCTTTTTCTCAAGTGTGGCAAGTTAAGGCTGCAATCCTATACAAGCACTCCCTGGGAGTATGGTCCAAACACACTGCAGAAATAATCCAGTTTGACACCACTTTGACTGCCCTGGCTCAGTGTTAGGGAGTTTGGGAACTGGAGTTTTGTAAGGCTGAGCCTTCTCTGTCAGAGAATCTGGGCCACAATAAACTACAATTCCCAGGATTCCCTAGCAGAGCTGAGCATAGCAGTTAAAGTGGTCTCAAACTGGATTATTTTGCAGTGTGTTTTGGACCTAAATCCCCTGGAGTTATGGGCCCGTGTTGAACAGACAAGTGTGCTGTTAATAGACCACAGAGCAATCCCCTAGATATCTGTCAGATGTTAAGATATATATATAAATAACAGCATCTCAGGTAATATGTATAGGATTGCAGTCTAAGAGGGATTCCAACCGCCCATTGTATCAAGAGATGGCTACTGAATTCTGAGGTTGCTTGCCATGATTCCTTTTGCTGAACATGAGAACAGGATTTCCTTTCCACACAACCAATGCCAATGCTATGATGAAGTTCCATAGACCTTACAAAGACCCTCTCTTGGAGAGCTAGTGTGGTGCGTAGTTTGAGTGTGGATTATGACTTTGGAGACCAAGGTTCAATGCAACAGCTTGGCCATAAAACCCATTGGGTGACCATGGGCAAGAAGCCAACTCTCTCAGCTCAGGGGAAGGCAATGGCAAACCTCTACAGACACCCTGCCAAAGAAAACCCAATGATAATAGGGTCGCCATAAGTTGGAAACGACTTAAAAGCACACCAACAACACAATAAATAGCAGATGCAGCTGAGCCCTGTATAATAAGCCTGAACATCCTTTCCTCTTCCTCTCATCCTTTCAACGAGGACTAGGTAAGTCTCAATACTCCACTTTTTTGTCCATTTGTGGACACCCTTCAACGGCTTTTAGGCTCGAGTCTAAAGTAGTTCATCAGGAACCAAACTAAGGAACATGAACAAGAGAAGGAGCAAATGGCTGCCCAGGACCTATATGAAAGAATTCAACAAAGGAAGTATTTTTTGGACTAAACAGTCCAGAATCATGGCTGGGGATTCTGGGGAAAGTAGTCCAAGGGAAGTCACTTTCAGGTATGTAGGCACACATACCTGAAGGAAGAAGGAATTTCGCCCTTAATTTCATGAGCCAGTTCAGCCTCATTTACAAGAAGAGGAAAAAAGTTTCTACTACTGGGACTTTTTCACCATCCTTCCATGGACTGCAAATGGCAAAACTAACATACCAAGTAACAGACATACATATAGTTACCAAATCTGCATATAGAGAAGCATGAGCACAGGCAAGAATTATTTTTGCCTCATATATAGCAGATGATTATATAATATGTCTCCGGTTGTGGGGGGGGGGGAACAAAACAAACAGGGACATGGAAAAACCCAATTTAATGAAATAACGTCATTCTGAACTATTTTAACACTGGACTTTCACTCCTAAGCAGCGACTTGGGACTGAGAAACCTGAAGCCTGACAGGCCACTACGAATTGTGTGTATTTGCATGTATGTTTTTACAAAACCTTAAAAACACAGGATACAGTGAACAATAATCATGGCAATGCCACCAACAGAACACCTACCAACATGAGAACCCTTAATGAGTCGTGCTCACTTCTGCGACGCCCAATCACTGCGGGAACTCTGGAGAGACCAACAAAAGAGACACGGTGAGGTCCGGGGCAAGCACTTTCCCTTTCATCACAGCTGCCATTTAAAACTTGTTCAAGTGAGAATTTGGGAGACCTTCACTTGCCTTTCCTGTTCTGTTTCTTTTCTGCTCAGTCCCTTTGGACCAAGGAGGGTTGATCACTCCCACCTGTTTCTGATTCTGCTATTGGGAGGGAACCTGGGTTTTGGGTTTCCTATTAGTATGAATGTGTGAGTGATTGGCCACTATATCTTCCCTTGACTCCGTAAGGCAATAAAGCCTAAATGCACATTAGTAGTGAAATCCAGCTGTCTGGGCTAGTGGCATTGATTGCTTTTCTCTTGTGTCTCAGACCGGTCCCCCCATTCCTATACTGTCTGTGCCCTGTCGCTCCCTACCTACTTGTCTGTCTTCTATACTTGTTTTAGTCAGTATAGACCAGGATGGGGGGAGGCGTCTTCTACCCCCCATTAGATCTCATGGTTCATCATTTCTCGAAGTATTGGACATCCCTGTCTGTAATGTTTGAAGACATGAAAACCAAATGGCGGGACGACTGGCACCCAGCCTAGAAACATTAAAGGTTTAAAAATAGCCAGTGGACCCACCATCGTGGGCTAAAAAATGACAAATACGGGTTTGATAATGGAAACCAAAGAAAAAAGCTTGTAAGAAAGGACAGAAAGATCCGAGGAAGAAGAAAAATTGATTCTTCAAAGCCTGTCAGAAGAGCCACCTCCACCATATTTGTGTCTGTCACAACCAATGCTCCACTACTCCCTCCACTGGCTGGACCATCGTCCACACCCAGACAGGTCACTTCACCACTGACACCTGATGCCACTTCGACACCTCCGTCCCCGATATTGACCCTTGAAGGCAACTTTACTTAGAAGAACTTAGGCGAAGACTTCCCTTAAGTCCCAATGACCTGATGGAAGAAGAAAATCTGACACATCAGAACAGACGAAGTACCTCCTGTTCGTACAGTACCAGTTGTAGTTCCTCAGGAACCAGATGATACTGGCAGCTCCCAGGGATATGCAAGTGTAAATACCTACAACATAGTACCCTTTAACACTTCAGACCTCCTCGTTGGAAACCCATGGACCTCTATGAAGAGCAACCTGATAAGTTCTTGATATGGTGTCTGGAATATATCTGCTCAAATCCCACTTGGATGATATTCAATGATGCTTATTTGATGACCACCAAACAGCGCATGCAGATCCAAGATAATAGAAGCAGCAACACGAGCAGCAGCACCAGCTGCTGGCCAACAAGATACGACTCCCTTTGTCCGCTTTAGCTCTCATAGTAAATCCCAGTTGGGACATCCAGACCCCTGAAGGACACAGAACCAGACCCAATATCAACTGCCTTCCTAGAACTGTGAAAAAAGGAAGAAAGAGAATGAACAGCAAAGGATCCATGATGTCTTACAAGAGAAAGATGAAAGAAGGCTTATCGTCAGTATAGCCCCCTGGATCTGGAAGATTCTAAGAAGAGACAAGTAGTAGTCATGAGCTATGTTTCCCAGTTGGCTCCAGATATCTGGAAGAAGTTTCAGAAAACTGAAGGATTTGAAGAAATGTCCCTACCCAACTAAAAGCCTTGGCAGACCGAGTTTATCAATTAGGATGTAGAAGAAAAGTGAGAAGCAAAGAAACAGATGCAGGAAAAAGCAAGTTTGCTGGCCACAGCATGAACCAAGAGAAAGGAGGAGGACGACGTATCCCATTGGGCAGAAATCAATGCGCTTACTGTAAAAGAAGGGCCATTGGCGCAGTCAGTGCCCGGAGAGACCAGAAGAGAGCATGCAGAATGATGATGCACAAGCACAAGGACAGGACGTGGACAAGGATAGACAAGGAAGGGAAAGAGGCCATGAATTCAATGCTAGAGCTCCCCCCTCTACCCCACTTCCCGGGCTGTTCCTGCATGGCCATGAGAGATGCGGAGGAAGAGATGAAGAAGAAAAGGTACCTGGAAACCAGAAGCAAGTGGATAATAATGTTGCTGATCGTCCTGTTACACATGAGATGCACTCCTGGCCTTAGTGGATTACCCCTATGAGCTCAGTATGTAGACCACACCTTCCCCTGATGTAGACACCTTGGGAATAAGGGGGGAGATAACTCTTGAAAGACAGCTTAAAGAGCTGGACCAGACGGTTGTAGAACTTAGCCAGTATACAGAACAAGTGCTGTTGGGGATAACAACCCCTACACATGGGCACAAACCAGGAGATTTAGTTTGGATAAAAAGTTACAGGAAGATGCTTTAGGAAAAAATGGGAAGGTTTATTCATGGTTTTACTAACCATTCTCACTGCTTTAAAGTTGAAGGAAATCCTGCTTGGATCCATTGGAGCACAGCCAAACCCGCTGCCACAGAGGGATGGACGGTTACCAACCAGAAGGACCTAAAGATGACCCGGAGGAAGAAATGCCCGCCAGTGGATGCGACAGGAGAAGCCTCCTCGGGACAGGCAACCGAGTCAGGGAAATTCTGAGGGGTGCTGCAACCCCCCCAACCTGGAAAGAGGAGGTGGTCACCACCCGAAGAGAACCTACCCTCGAGAAGTTTCAATTTAAACTGTCTACTTGTGGTGATCTTGTTCCTGTGTGATTTTGATCATAATGTGGCTACGTTTCCCCCTATTGTAAAGTAAGACAAAAAGAACCAGATCCCTGCAAGTCCTGAGTCAAAACTGTCAGGACTGGAAACAAAATTGGAGAGACCCTGATTTTATCAGAGTAAATATGCATGTCAGAGAATGAAGACACGATGTATTTTTAAAAACATAACTTACAGTTTGTGTCAGAAAGATCAGAATTATGTCTGTTATGACCCCAAAGAAAATCCTGTACAATGGTATCTGCAGGCTTATTATGCCCATGCAGGAGGTGTCCTACTTCAAGAGCTACTGTAACCATTGAACCTTTCAAGCTATCCAAATGGCCCACCCATTGTGGAGGGCTAGGGTGGCAAAAGACCTATGTCCAGAATGATAAATATATTTGTCCTGAAAAGGGCATTAGTACCAGGTGCAACAATCAATGTCCTTATTGGAATTGTGTTGGCTGGGCGACTTGGCAAACTCACGGCACTAGTGCTACCTTGGTCAAGGTCGCAGTCCAAACCAACTGTAAGACACTCCAGTGTAATTATGTTAATTTCACCATCAACAATCCCCACACATTTGTTTCAAAGTTTGGAACCCAGTTTGGTATAAGAATACGTGGAAAAGGTTCTGACCCCCTAGGTCTGTTTGCCTTAAAAACTGTAAAATACACAAAAGAAGGAGATTCAATTTCACAATCCTTCTTCACCCAATTTTGGGAAGAAATGAAAAGACCATTTGAGATCCCTGAAGTTGCCAAGAATTTGTTTGTTACTTTTGCTGAGATTGTAGCCAGTACTTTAAACATCAGTAATTGTTATGTATGTGGAGGAATGCAGGTTGGAGACTAGTGGTCCTGGGAGGCTGCAGAGCTAAATATAAGTCAACCTTATAATGGAACTAACACCCCCCAACCCCACAGCCAATGGATATTAAAGAATGCTATTGTAAGCAAGTGGTGCATAAATGGAATCAGTCCCAAGGCCCCTGCCATAGGAAGATTGGCTTGTGAAACCATGATTATTTTAATAATAATAATAATATGTTTTATTTGTATACCGCTTTTCCTATGATCAAAGCGGTTTACAGCATACATATGCATATACAACAAAGCAAGTAACAAAACAAAACAAAAAAAAACTCTGCTTCTCTCCCCTCAAGATGGAGGTCGGGGGAGGGCTCTTCTTCTTGGCAGGCAGAGGCCTGTTGTTTCTTGCCTGCTTCTCTCCCCTCATTTTAAATGAAACTGATCCCATCAACCTCATCTATGGATGGTGGCCTAACATTAGCATGATACCCATTAACCAACTCTGAAATGAGTCACTTAAGTTGAGGCTCAATCTCTCCCTCCCTAATAGTAACCCCTGGGATGCTCCTAAAGGATTGTATTGGATTTGCGGCAGGTGTGCATATTCCCAACTGCCAGAACCATTGGATGGAGTATGCACTTTAGGAGAAATTAGACCGTTTTTCCTCATCCCTTTAAGAGAAGGAGAGACATTAGGTCAACCTGTATATAACTGAAAGAAGAGAGCCCCACTTATTGGAAGTTGAAAAGATGAAGAGTGGCCTCCTCTGAGAATAGTCCAATATTATGGTCCAACCACCTGGGCTGCTGATGGAGCCTATGGCTATCTTACTCCCATTTATATGCTTAACCGTATAATTTGCTTGCAAGCTTTATTAGAAATGATTACTAATGAAACCGCCAGAGCCCTGAGCACCCTTTCCAAAACCCAAAACCAGTTAAGAAACGCTGTATATCAGAATAGGTTGGCTCTTGACTACTTATTAGCAGCAGAAGGAGGAGTTTGTGGAAGATTCAACCTCACAGACTGTTGCCTCCATATTGTTGAAAATAGTAACGTGATTGAAGAGATTGCTGATGAAATAGTCAAGCTAGCCCATGTTCCGGTACAAACCTGGAAAGGATTTGAATGGGCCAAAGGACTGGGTACATGGTTCAGCTGGATTGGGGGGCTCAGAGGCCTTGTAGCAGTTGTAGCAGTGTGTTTGCTTTTATGTTTAATTTTGCCTTGTATCCTACCCCTGTTAATAAATTCTATCAGAGGAATGATGAAACATATAGCAGGGAGAAGAGCTGCAATACAAGTTATGGCTCTCAGAGAGACTTGCCTTTCCTTGCCATCAAAAGAAGTTGATACTCCATGACCCCAAGGAGTTGATGAAGTATCAAAGGGGGGAATGTGAGGGTAAATGAAATACTTATTATTGTTTAAATAATAACAAAAATAACAAAATCAAACTTTGGCTCGTAGCTAAATCGAAAGTGACATGTGTAGTAGATGAGTTAAGCATTTCAAAGAAATGGTGTGATATCTGGGAAAACAAAACTTAGTGTTATCTCCTGTTTGTTGGAATGTTGGGATGCAATACAGGGCTGCTCCCCGCTTTGGTTAGTTGTGCAGTTGGCAGAAGCTATTCCCCCGTGCCAATGCATGCAATAAAGCTGAACCGCAGACCTGGTCTGGAGTCTTCTTTATTGTGACAGCGGATCTTAACAGACAGACAGACAGACAGACAGACAGAGACAATGTCCATTTTAAACATATGGGTTTGGTGTTCTCACGTCAGATAGATAGACAGACAGATAGACGATGTCCATTTTAAACAAATGGGTTAGTATTGGTGTTCTCAGATAGATAGATAGATAGATAGATAGATAGATAGATAGATAGATAGATAGATAGATAGATAGATAGATAGATAGAT
>NC_056527.1:94091837-94096568 GCF_019175285.1 Sceloporus undulatus
GGAAACAATGTCCATCTTAAACATATGGGTTTGGTGTTTTCACATCAGATAGATAGACAGACAGACAATGTCCATTTTAAACATATGGGTTTGGTGTTCTCACATCTAATAGAGAGAGAGAGAGATACAGATGGACAATGTCCATTTTAAACATATTGGTGTGGTGTTCTCCTTGCAATGGCAATGAGACTATTATGCTTTCTGAAAAGATTCCCACCAGCAAATTGACCAAGAGCTTTATTTTTCCAGATGCAAACTTCTTGGACATAGATGAAAGGACAAAGGGTTGGTTCACACAGAAGTGTTCCCTGGCCTTGGAATGAGGTTGAGAACTAGGCTCTGCCAATGGATGCTTCCCCTTCGATACCTGCTTCGTACTTGCTCTTATTTTGTCTTGAGACCAAGGAACGATCATTAGCACACTTTAAAAAATGTATAGAGTAACTTTTATGGAGGAAACCAGATCCAGTGTCTCCTGTAAGCTAACCTGATCGTAGTGTTTTGAGCAGGGAAGACGTTGTCCTCATTAGATGTGGGAAATAATAAGACCACTTTGCATTGCACCAGTGATAAAAACCATGTGCCATGGATATTAATGCATGATCTGAACTTCTAATCTATCTCTGTTTTCTGGGGTAATTTAAAAGCCTAGATGAAATTTATACATTCAGTCTGGATGGAAGTTTGGTTGGCTGGCTGGCTGGTGGAGGGACGGATAAAATTTAGGGGTGGAGGAATAAAAAAGAAACAGAACTAGATTGTTTTGACTTTCCTAGGTGTGTCTGTCCATACTGGAAGGAATAACAAGAAGGATTCAAACACAGCAGCAAGCTTTTGGGTATCTTTAGTCTTAAACTTTTAAGACCAACCTTCTCCTTTTTTGTGTGAAGATTAGGAATTAACAGAAATCAGACCTATGGACAAACCCTCTTTTTGCAGCCTTAGCTCCAATTCCTAACAGAATTCCCTTGGAAGAAGCCATTCAGACCATTTGACCAGGCGGCCTCCTTTTCCTGGACATGTCCTCCATTCCAAGAAGGAATTTCGAAATGCCTTCCATTTGGAGCACGACTAAGAAGCATGGGTTTATATTTGTGTTAGTGTTTCTAGCGTGTCCTCTTTTTCTCTCAAATGTCCTACATTTTGTGGTGCCTTGTCCTCCTTTGCAGTGGGGACATCTGGTCACCTTTGCCTTCAGGGCGATTTCACTGAGCAGAACAGTCCAAGTTAGGGAAATGCTTTTCCAAAGCACACTAGCTCTTTGACAAAGAAGAGGGGAAGGGAGAACCAGACATAGTTTTATCTGTCTGGAGACCCAAGAAAAGTAAATATTTGGGGGGTTAGGAGGTGGGTTGCACTTGACAGTGAGACAGAGAGACAGAAGGATTGAAGCTGTTGCTTGTGGGAGAGTTATATGGCTTGTTCCGAGTTCCCACAGACTGAACTAAAATTTGGCACCCTATCAAGCAATGGATGGTAGATATAGAGCAACAACTGAATCTAGTAAGGTAGCCCCTAGAGATTTGGCATCATCTATGGCACACTTAGCAAAACTGGAAGTACCTAAACACCAGAGAGCCTTTACTTTGGCACCATGTCATGCCCTATCCAATTTTTCTTAGCTGCCCTGAGACCCTGTACAGGGAGGAAGATGTGATATAGATAAATAAAATAGCAATCAAATAATAAAACCTGAGAAAGTAGACTGAAGTCTACAAAACTTCATGCTACCAACGTCTTTATTTCACTTAGTATCAAAAGTGATGCAAGATCTCTCTACATACTGACTCTACAGACTAACACAGCTATATCTTTGAATTCAGTGCTCATACTACAAGGACATCCGCCTCAGTCTTATTTTAACCTCTGTTGCATAAATATCAGCGACATAGACACCGATCAACTTTACACTTCTCTGTTGCTTTCAGATGCCAACCTTAATAATGTTGCCAGATTCTGTGCAGCTGCGATTAAAATATGACCTTCCTCAGTAGACTAGCACCAGTCTTGCATTGTTATACTGGAACATGAAAGGAAGTTTTAAATACAGTACTTTGCGTTTCTGCCTTCTTTTATTCTGCATCCTCCTTTTTAAACACTGTGCTGGTCTATGACTGTAATAAATAGTCTGTTCTAAAGCCTGGCACCACTTTTGCTCTTGGAATCTGCTTCAGAAGTCATCTGCAAGCGGTTCTTGGGTGACTTTAAAACCACTTTCCAATGCTTTTTCCCCCTGCCTTATAGTAAATAAAATGTGTTTTTCTCCTCACTGAAGGATGAGAAGTAACCCTCCCGTTGCTTCTCACGAGCTTATTTCCCGTCCATCCTTGCAAAATCTCTCCTTTTCTCACTTGGTTTCTTGGGGGGGAATGGATTTGGGGTGAAAGTGGAGGAGATCTTCTTTGTATCTTGGATCCTGGGAGCAGAAAGCAGAAACAAATGCCTTGGGGGGAAGGGGATGAGAGAGGAGAGGAAGGAGGAGGGTCAGAGAGGAGCCAGGTCATCTGGAGATGGAAGTTCACGGTCAAGTTGAAAGTCAAGAGTCTGCGGACTTGGGCTGCCTTTGCTCCTCCCGACCTTTTCTTTTCAAGTCTGGTACCCCGCCTCCATCTGCAGATCGCAGCTTCATGGCAGCCTTCCCCTCCCCAGTCCTTTCGAGAAGCCCAAGGCCCCAGAGAGCAAGGCCTGGGCCACTCTGGAGGGAAAGAAGATCGTGGCTTGCAAGACAACAGAGGAGACCTTGGCTGGATCCGCCCTGCAGAAGGAAACCGCTCTGACACTGCTTTATCTGCCGTGGCTTGATGCTATGAAATTGTGGGAACTGTAGTTTGCTGTGGCACCATAGCTCTGATCCAGAAGGATAAACGTCTCACAAAACTGCCATTCCCAAAATTCCCCCAAAGCCCTGGCAGTTGTGGGTCTCAAACTGGATTCTGTCTGCAATTTTTCTGCAGTTTATATTGTAACAGAATGTAATATCTCTTTGTCTGGCCAAGCTCTGGCTCCCCACCAAACTATTCTGGATTATAGCTTGTTGTTGTTGTTGTTGTTGTTGTTGTTGTTGTTATTATTATTATTATTATTATTATTATTAATACCCCGCTCTTCATCCAAAAGGCTATCAGAGCGGCGTACAAATTGTTAATTTGACATTTGGCAGTGAAAGTGGTGTCAGGCCGGATTATTTCTGCAAGGCGGATCCGGCCCAAAGGAGAGGCAGGCAGAGCACAAAGGAAAGACAACACGTACACTGCGGGTTTCAGGAAACGAAGCCTTCACAAAAGGGTGCGAATGAGTATATATGTCTATATGCATGTTCATTTGGTGTTGTATGTCTTCTAGTCGTTTCCGATTTAGGGTGACCCTAAGGCGGATCATGGTGTTTCCTGAAACTGAGAGAGTGTGACTTTCCCAAGGCGAAGCAGGATTCGAACCCTGGCCTCCAAGTGTCCTAATCCAACGTTCATACCACTACACCACACTGGCTCATAGATGTATAGATATTAGGTATGTGTATCCACATATGTATATGTAAATACACACACAAACACACACACACACACATACTTTTATGTAGTTATGACTATCCATTTCTGTATTTACTTGTGTGTGTTTGTGTGTGTGTCTACAGCCTTGTGCTTACACACTTGTGTCTTTAATATTGCTCCATCAATGAATATGGACGCGTGGACTGAAATCCATGCGACGTTCCTCCTGAAATAAACCAGTCTTAAGAAATCAGATGTGAATAAGTGTGTGTGTGTGTGTGCGCATATATAAACACGTGTAGAAGTAAGTGTGTGTGTGTCCTTCCCCACGTGTCTTGGAAGGTGTGTCCGAGGAATATTTCCATCACAAACTCCCTGAACATGAGGCTTAATAGTATTTAGTCAGTATTTAGCACTGAATAGCATTGCTTGAAAACTTTTTCAGAGGGAGGGGGAAAAACGAAAGGAAGCTCAGCGAAAGAACTTGCAGCATAAAGTTTTCGTAGATGCATGGCACTGGATCTGAGGGTTCAAAGCGGTCTGGTACCACTTTCACTGCAAAAGAAGCTGCAGCCCAAACTTTTGCAGACTTTCTTTTTGCTCAGTCTCAAAGGGGTTACAAGATCCCTTTGCAGACCGATATTCCAGGCGAAGACGAAATTCTCCTTCCAAGGCCGACTTTAACAAAACCTGAACAACTTTAACAAAATCTCATGAGAAACCAGTTGGAGACAGAGTGGTCTGTGCAGAGTCCTCTCCTCATTTGAAAGCCAATTCTTTCTCTGCCCAGTACAATAACATCCACAGTCCACAAAACTACGATTAAAACTACTCCCAATTGGTACTTTTACAACCTTGAAAAATCCCATCCCTTTCCCTTTGTGTTTTCTCTTTGGGGAGAAACGCAGTCTTGTGTTAACCATTATTATTATTATTATTATTATTATTATTATTATTATTAAAACCAGAGCTCGCTAATACAGTTAAAGATATGTTCAGAAAAGTTCTCCCTTCCATTAGACCAGACGTGTTGCAGTGCTTCTCAGGCCATTTGATGTAGAGGACTACTACTACTACTACTACTAATAGTTGTTTCTCTGTGTGCCAGGAACTGGCTCTAAATTTGTGGGCCCTTTGGTTACCTTGAGTCGCCGCCTTGAGTCCCTGTATTGGGAGAAAGGCAGGATATAAGATAATAATAATAATAATAATAATAATAATAATAATAATAATAATAATAATA